>NC_056737.1:1862919617-1862979617 GCF_019279795.1 Protopterus annectens
TTGAGCAATAAGAAGCAATCTTATGAACATAGCCTCAAAGTTGCAGCAACCATGCAGTGATACTCTTATATTTATATAATATTTTATATATATATATATATATATATATATATATATATATATATATATATATATATATATATATATAATAATTATATAAACCAACACACCCCGTGAAACCAGACCTGATACCAAAAGAAGAGTCCAAAGTAAAATTCTTCCGTTTATTCACAGCCACAAAATAAGTCAAGCGCTTTCATCCGCCACACTACAGGACTTTATCAAAACAGTTAACATCCAGTCACAAAGTCCACATATTCAAACAGTATTTTGGCATTTGAAAGTAACCACCCATATTACATCAAAAGAAATCTAGTTATAGGCCAGATGATTTGAGGAGCCAGAATGTCCTCCACTATTACAGATTTTAAATTAGAACTAGGAAATTTGAGTTCTAGTTTTCTGGCCAGATGGTACCCCCAAAAATGGTTTACGACTTGGCTGATGAAATTCTGAGGGGTGGGTAAACAAGTTTGGCCCACTTTTAGGTCAGGACACAACTACAAATAGGGTGGGGAGACCCAATAATAATAACAAAAAACAAGAATATACCAACACTATGTTTACATATTTTGGAACTTTTGATGGTAAAGTCAAGGATATTTTGACTCACAATTGGTTAATAATGCAATGTAACCAAGAGTTAAGTAACAAACTGGGAGAAAAACTCCTATTTAAAACTAAGGTGGGACACATCTTGAAATTTTTGTTTGAACATCCCGCCCAACAACAACCCACCCAAGGAGGTACAACTTTGTGTGTTTTATGCAAGTATTGTCCCTATAGTTACAAAGGTAAGGAATTAATGGTAGGTGACCCACAGAGAAAGATTTATTTGGAAAAAGGGAACTGTGATAGCAGTAGGTTAGTATACATAGTTATTTGTCAAGACTGTTACATGTTCTACAGCAACTAAACTATGAACTGTGAAAGTTTTTATAGAAAGTTTTGGAATAATACGTTTGTTTTGTATTAATATTAATAATTATTTTCATTTAAAATGGTAATAACTAATACATTGTGATTTTAGAATGGCTACTTGAATGTTTTAAAAGCTCATGAATACTTTTATTGGATAATTGAATTATTCAAGAACTTAATTGAAGTTAATTAATTCAAGGATAAAAGCACTTTGTGACTGGATGTTAACTGTTTTGATAAAGTCCTGTAGTGTGGTGGATGAAAGCGCTTAACTTATTTTGTGGCTCTGAAAAAATGGAAAAAATTTACTTTGGACTCTTTTTTGGTATCAGGTCTGGTTCCAGGAGGTGTGTTGGTTTATACAGTTCTTGTTTCTCCTTGGAGAATGCTTTTTTTCTGTATATATGATAATTAGTTTATTTTAAGTCAAAGTTATATAAAAATTAACAATTAAGTGGTAATAATTGACATCAACTTATTAAATCAAGTATAAAATAACAAATGACTAAAAATGACAATGCAAATACATTTCCCTAATATAGTGGCATTTTCTGATAAACTTGGCAAACCTACATAGCAATGTGGAAGAAAACCTTATGTTAGTTCATCCCCCATTCAAGTCCTTGATAGGAGAAATGCTCTTCTCAGAAACGGTCCCAACCACTTGGAGCAGGCTCCCAATGAAGTTAGAAATCATTAAACACTGGGACTGTTTAAAAGGAATTAAAGAATAACTTACAAAATGATGCAACTTACGTATGTTTCTATGGCCCTGAAAACATCTCATGTGCAGTGCCATACTGCCATGCTGCGTAGGTTACTACTCATGCTTCAGTGACCCTACTGAAGCATGAGTAGTAACCTATGCATGCTTCAGTAGGGTCATTGAAGCATGAGTAGTAACCTACGCATGCTTCAGTGACCCTACTTAGAACTCATGTGCACAGCCACGTCATCATGTTGTGTAAGTTACTGCTCATGCTTCAGTGACCCTATTTAGAACTCATGTGCACAGCCATGTCATCATGTTCTGTAAGTTACTGCTCATGCTTCAGTGACCCTACTTAGAACTCATGTGCACAGCCATGTCATCATGTTGTGTAAGTTACAGTTCATGCTTCAGTGACCCTACTTAGAACTCATGTGCATAGCCATGTCATCATGTTGTGTGAGTTACTGCTCATGCTTCAGTGACCCCCACTTAGAACTCATGTGCACAGCCATGTCATCATGTTGTGTAGGTTGCTACTCATGCTTTAGTGACCCTACTTAGAACTCATGTGCACAGCCATATCATCATGTTGTGTAAGTTACTGCTCATGCTTCAGTGACCCTGCTCAGAACTCATGTGCACAGCCATATCATCATGGTGTGTAAGTTACTGCTCATGCTTCAGTGACCCTACTTAGAACTCATGTGCACAGCCATATCATCATGTTGTGTAAATTACTATTCATGCTTCAGTGACCCTACTTAGAACTCATGTGCACAGCCATGTCATCATGTTGTGTAGGTTACTACTCATGCTTCAGTGACCCTACTTAGAACTCATGTGCACAGCCATGTCATCATGTTGTGTAAATTACTGTTCATGCTTCAGTGACCCTACTTAGAACTCATGTGCACGGCCATGTCATCATGTTGTGTAAGTTACTGCTCATGCTTCAGTGACCCTACTTAGATCTCATGTGCACGGCCATGTCATCATGTTGTGTAAGGTACTGTTCATGCTTCAGTGACCCTACTTAGAACTCATGTGCACAGCCATGTCATCATGTTGTATAATTTACTGCTGATGCTTCAGTGATCCTACTTAGAGCTCATGTGCACAGCCATGTCATCATGTTGTGTAAGTTACTGGTCATGCCTCAGTGACCCTACTTAGAACTCATGTGCACAGCCATGTCATCACATTGTGTAAGTTACTGCTCATGCTTTAGTGACCCCACTTAGAACTCATGTGCACAGCCATGTCATGTAGTGTAAGTTACTGCTTATGCTTCAGTGACCCTATTAGAACTCATGTGCACAGCCATGTCATCATGTTGTGTAAGTTACTGCTCATGCTTCAGTGACCCTACTTAGAACTCATGTGCACAGCCATGTCATCATGTTGTGCAAGTTACTGCTCATGCTTCAGTGACCCCACTTAGAACTCATGTGCACAGCCATGTCATCATGTTGTGTAAGTTACTGCTCATGCTTTTGTGACTATGGTTAGAACTCATAAGTTCAGCTATACCATCATGATGTATGCGTTACTACTCATGGTTCCATGGCCTGGTAGAATTCATGCTTACAGCTGTACCATCAGGCTGTCTTGGTTACTGCACATGTTTTCATGACCTTGGCTATAACTTATTTATACAATCATATGTGTAGGTTACTGCAATTTGCAAATTAAGCTTCTAAACTGCATCCAACTATAAATATTATATATAGAGTATTTAAACTACACTTAAATGTACATAATATATTTTGTATTACTTAATATCTAGTACACATTACATTAATCATGTACTTTGGATTCATGATTGCGCTTAGGAGATGCTATTGTGCTCTCTAGTCCATTCTTACTTGCTGTACTAATTGTTTTACGTAGTTTATATCTGTCTTTACTACATTAGTATATGTTCTCAAAGATGTAGTAAGTTTAACTGAGATTGTACTGCTGTTGCACAATGAGCCTGGGTCATTACTGAAAAGGCCTAAGGTCAGTAGATCAACTCACCTTCCCAGTTAACAAATTAGTAAAATGAAATAAAGACGGGATATTGCTTTCACAGACTTGCAGGCTTCTGTCACTGACCAGGATTCTAGTGTTACTGACCTGGATGCCACTGTCACTGACCTGGATGCTGCTGTCACTGACCTTCTCTGATAAACATCTTCAGTTCTAAAAGAACTGCTGTATGTTACCTTAAATATACAATTACACTAAAAACATAAAACCCTGAAGCATTATCATGTGCTCTTCTAGCATGTTATGTGGTAACAGATTTTCCAAGAAAGAGTAGAGTTTAAGATGTCATGTTTGCTTGCATTATTAGAAAATTTCATCCACATATTATCTAGGGATCTAAATTTGCAGAATATAAGTTTAGCATTAGCCTGATATATTTTGGAAATCAAGCATAACAGAGATCCACTACAGACAAGTAAGACTTATGTGACAGATGTCAAATAATTATTATATGAAATCATTGTTTGCAAATAAGGGTGCTACTATAAAATGACAAGGAACAAAAACAGTGAAAACAAATGCCCAATGCGTCATCATAATAAATAAATAAATAAATAAATAAACAAAACTACTGATTTCTGTCTGCAAACATGTTATGTAGGTTCATAGGTTCATAGGTTCATACTAGGCTATCTGCCCGAGGGCATTTACAAGCCTAGCCCATCGTTTTGTGGCTTACGCCACCCCTTAAGTATGGGGAACTATACCCATTATTTTGCTGTGTCTCTGTCGAGCAGTGACACTGAGGTAATCCCTGGGGTATATTTGTGATCTCCCATCCATTGGTCAAGATTTCTCTTGAACAAGGCCAGCGAGGTGCTCTGCCTCACATATACCGGGATTTTGTTCCACAGCATAGGGAGTCTTTGGGTGATGAATCTATCCCTCCAGCACGTCCTATTAATAGCCGTGTCGAGGTTTAAGTCTCCGCCTTGTGGCTCTGGTGGATCTAGATTTTTTGAGGTGAAGCATATTCATCAAATCTGGGTTTGACATGGCCTTGTATGTTAGGCAAAGGTCACCTCTGAGCAAGCGGTAAGCGACTGAATAGAGCTGGAGTTCTTTCAGTCGGGCAGCATAGGACAGATTTTGAGACCCTTTATCCTTTTGGTGAGGAACTTTTGTGGTCTCTCCAGCTGCTGCAAGTGTCGGGTCAGATACATTCCGAATGGGGCATTGTACTCAATCATTGGTCTGATGAGTGATGAGTAAAGGGAGACCATGACCTCCCTTGATCTAGATGAGAATCCCTTCATGATAAGGTGGGCAATGTAGAAGGTCTTCCTAACTACTTTAGCTACATGGGTGTCGAATGACAGACTACAATCAACCTGGGTCCCCAAGTCCCTGATAACTTCTTCTGTGCTCAGTGGATTGCCACCTATTTGGTAGCTAGGGGTAACCTTGTTTTTCCCAAGGGTATGACTATGCATTTTTGGCATTTAACTTTAGGCCATGGCTCTGGCACCAGTTATCCGTTTCTGTGAGACCCTTCTGAAGGATATCTGTGTCAGATGTGTTTTCTACTATGGCTCCCAGTTTGCAGTCATCTGCAAACTTTGTCAGCCATAACCCTCCTGTGTTTGCTTGTACTGAAAAGTAGATGCCAAACAAGAGTGGGCCCAGGACTGAGCCCTGTGGGACCCCACTTGTGACAGGCTTTGAGTCTGACATGGCGCCAGCAACTCTGACCCTGTGGGTTCTGTCACTCAGCCAGTTTGCAACCCATCTTGTGATGTATGGGTTAACATT
The DNA here is from genome assembly GCF_019279795.1 of Protopterus annectens. NCBI lineage: Eukaryota > Metazoa > Chordata > Ceratodontiformes > Protopteridae > Protopterus > Protopterus annectens. The sequence continues at coordinate 1,862,925,094 of NC_056737.1, forward strand.
TAAGCTGCTGAGTTTTTCAATGATACCCGAGTGAGGTATTGTATCGAAGGCCTTCGCCAGATCCAGGTAGGCTGTATGGACTGCCTTTCCCTCATCAATGGCTTTGGTGACTGTTTCGAAAAAGTCAACCAAGTTTAAAAGGCATGATCTGCCTTTGACAAAGCCAAACTGGGTTGGATCCAAGGTCTGCAAATTCCCTATGTCTTTATTTATGAGGTCCATTATGATCCAAGCCCCTCCACCCCATATATAGACAATGAGCCCCACCTACTTCCCAAATAATACAGTTGTTTAAGTAAAGTCGCTATAGCAGTAGATGTTTGAACAAGTCACTTTCAAAGTAGCTTATGCTATATGGAATGTCCAATCGGACTAATCGGACATCTTCCAAATGTTTGGAGCATCATCCATGTGCCCAAGTCACTGCACAGCTTGAAGAGACCTCTATTTATTTATTTAACATTTGTTTACTGGGAAAGGATGACTGGAACAGAGCTCAATTTCAGCAGATGCCCAGGGAGAAATGCTCCACCTGCATGTCTTTGGAATGTGGGAGGAAACTGGATCACCCTGAGAACCCCATGTGAATGTAGGAAGGACATGCACACTCTGACCTACACAGAAGACAACCCAGCCAAGAATTGAACCAGAGAACCTCTTGCTCTAAGGTGACAATGCTAACCACTGCATCACTGCCATATGTTGCCAAAATTTCAGAGCTTTCTTGCCTCGGAAGAGGGAGGATACAGATCTGCCAGACAGGAAAAGTAATGTTGTTGTGTCTTTCGGCTTTTCCCAGTTAGGGTTCACCACAGCGGAACTCTGGTCCGCTGATGATTGGCAGTAGATTTTTACGTGCCGAGTTGCCAGCTCTGACGCACAACCTTCAATGAAGGTACGCCCATTCACGCATGTCTCCACACACAAGACGCTCTAGCTGAAAATTGAACAGGACAATGTCTTACTGTGAGGCGACAACGCTATAAAAAATCAACACCCTGGAATAAAAATAGCAAAAAAACAAAGAAAAAAAGAAAGAAAACAGGGGGATGGAAGTAGGGTGCAGCTAATTCAGCAGTGATCTGTTAGAACATTCTCAGCTATGATATGCTTACTTATGGGATGAATATCAGACTTTAGAAAGAAAAGGAGGAGGAAAATGGATCGGAGTCCATATCCCCCTAGAGAATAGGACTTGCAAAGCCTCCTGTGGACCTAGAGAAGAAATCGAGTTTGTAGTATTTGGTAAAAAAGTTGTTTATGGATTTCTTTTTGGAGTACATACCTTTCCAAAAAACTACAGAAGTAGCTGGAGCCCTCACAGAGTGGGCCCTGACCTTGCCTGAAAGTGTTTTGTAATGGTGAGAATAACAAAAAGCAGTAACATTATACACCCATTCAGAAATTGTTTGCTTTGACCTTTGATTGTCCCTTTCCTTTGACTTCAAAGGAAATAAACAGTTGTTCAGAAATCCTGAAGATGTTTTATACTGTTTGCGTAGTATCTGAGGTGCCTGTGAACATTCTGAGTGCATGAAGTTCTTTCTCCCTCATTTTATTTTTTATTTTTTATTTTATTCTGGGAAGAACACAGGGAGATGAATTACAAGGCTCAATGTAAACTCTGGAACAACCTCAGGTATGAAGAAATGATTTGTTCCCAATATTAGACTATCTCTGTGAAAGATTGATTAGGGATGACTTATCATAGCTTGAAACTCAAATACTCATATTGCAAAATTCAGAGCAATGAGTAACACTGTTTTCCAAATAAGAATTTCTAATAGCCTTATGAGAAGGTTTAAAAGAAAACAGTGTATGTTTATTCACTACAAAAATTAAATCCCAAGAAGGTGCCATCTGTTTCAATTGAGGTACGGTGGAAGAGAGTGGTCAATGGGCAGACAAGCAGAGATAGCCTAAAGCCAAACCTGGATATAAGAGTAAGAAAGGTCAGAGAATAATCATTCACACAAATACTGAGGAACCAATGCATTTAAGCTTTAAATGGGTCCAAGTTCTTGTAATGGCACCAAGTAGAAAATCTTTTCTACCGTCTCATATATAATTTCCTAACAGCAGTTTTTTTCTGCCTCCTAATGTTGTGTCTTTTCGGCTTTTCCTGGTTAGGGGTCGCCACAGAGGAACTCCGGTCCGCTAATGATCGGCAGTAGATTTTTATGTGCCGAGTTGCCAGCCCTGATGCACAGGCTTCAACGAAGGTATGCCCATTCACGCATATCTCCACACAGAAGACGCTCTAACTGAGAATCGAACAGGACAATGTCTTACTGTGAGGCGACAATGCTACCGCAGCACCACCACCTCCTATAAAACCTACTGAAAATTCTCAGAAATAAGGTGTCTAAAAGCAACTAAAAATCTGTTGTCCAGGCAGTTAGTCAATGAAGTTGTAGGTTGGTGCATGCCCAAAACACCCTGTAGTGTGTGAGTAAGTTGATTGTGTGAGGAAATCATGCCTTTTAGTCAGCTTACCTCAAGCTATTTGACAGTTTGGGCACATGGAAGGTATCCTGAAGCTTTGAAAGCTGGCCATCTGTTATATCCTCAAGATATAACCCATATATCTAAATCTACTGCAGCATTAATCAAAAAGAACATTTTTTAACTGTTTGTTGTAGGTGGAAGCTGACAAAGCTACTTGAGGAGCTCCCCACAGATGGGCAAATTCCTAGAAGACCCTTGGATGCAACTACCTTTCAAGCAGGTCTAGCCTGGTCTTGCTCATCTAGTTTTCAGTGTTTTGCTCTGATGAAATGTAGGTAGCCTGGAGGTACATACTGAACTGAGTTTCTAATTTACAGGATACCATAGCTAGTCTTCAAAGAAATTAGGAACTGGATGTCCCTGTGGTTTATGTGCCCATCACTCTGGTGTTGACTATGATTCCTAGCAGAGGGACTGGAGTCCAAAGATAGTCCAGTGACATAAGAACAGTTACCGAAGCATCATTTCTTTGACATTTATGTGCTTTAATTTGCTTGCTTTTTCTAGAAGACCTAGAATTTCACCCCCTTCTTCACCAGTCCCCAAACAAAGTTTGACACATCTATTGTTACAAACTGAGTAGGAGTTGAAGGGGAAAAGGGAAAATCTAGTTTGAGAGACCACACTTTCACCCAAAAGAGTATCTAATTTTTCATAAACCCCAGCACAGAAGTTTGAAATGAAAGAGTGTGTTGGTATTGGGTCCACATATTTTTTATTTATCATTTAATATTCCTCATGTAAAGTTTGGACAAAGTAATTACAAGAACAGCAGAGGCCATGAAACCTAGAATTCTGAAATATTCCCTGGCATATGCCAAATTCTGTTTGGAAAAGTCATAAAACTGTTCATTGTAATATTCCACTTTGTGTACCCCAAGGATCAGTCTTGGGGCCTCTACTGTTTGCAAAATATTTTCTGAGATGCAAGCTAAATCCAGTGGTCTGTTGCTGACCAAGTTTGCAGCTGGGTGCTGTCTTAAATTCCCTTAATGATGTGAACATCCTCCAAGAGGGCCTTACCCAAACTAATGACTGGTGCCAGAAGCATGACCTCAAACTGAATGCCAAGAAATGCATCATTATCCCCTTTTGGGAACATGTCATCCCATCTAATTATCACATTAATAACAATGTACTAAGCATGCAATCAGTTGTAAGGAACTTGGGCACCTAGGCTGATAGCAACCTGACTTTTGACCACTACGTTGTCTCCATTGTAGGGAAGGTTTTCTACATGGCCCACATCATAAATAAGGGTATTTCATCCAGGAACAAGGAGGACATAACATCCTTGTACTTATCCATTATCAGACCCATTATTGAGTACAATGCCCCCTTCAGCATGTACCTTGCCAAGCACATGCAGCAGTTGGAGACCACAGAGGTTCCTGACCAGGAAAATCCAAGGTCTCAAACACCTATCCTATACAGATAGGCTAAAAGCCCTGTCCCTATACTCAGTCTCATACAGACTGCTCAGAGGTGATCTGTGTCTGGCATACAAGGCCATTTCAGACTCTGCCTTGATGGAGTTGCTGCATATCAGTAAGACAAACTCCACTCATGCAACCCGCATGCAAGGCCTTAACCTGGTCTGTGACATTAATAGAACTTGTTGGTGGGATAGATTTGTGTCCCAAAGACTCCCCCATCTGTGGACTAGACTCCCTCTCCATGTTAAGCAAAGTACCTCTCTAACCCTCTTTAAAAGGAACCTGGATGACTAGATGGGAAACAGGAAATACACTACTGGGATTCCACCTGTGTCCCTGCTGGACAGGGGAAACAGGCAAAATTTGAGGGAACATGGGCCATTTCAGACTCTGCCTTGATGGAGTTGCTGCATATCAGTAAGACAAACTCCACTCGTGCAACCCGCATGCAAGGCCTTAACCTGGTCTGTGACATTAATAGAACTTGTTGGTGGGATATATTTGTGTCCCAAAGACTCCCCCATCTGTGGACTAGACTCCCTCTCCATGTTAAGCAAAGTACCTCTCTAGCCCTCTTTAAGAGGAACCTGGATGACTAGATGGGAAACAGGAAATACACTACTGGGATTCCACCTGTGTCCCTGCTGGACAGGGGAAACAGGCAAAATTTGAGGGAACATGGGCAAAATTCTTGGCTAGGATTGTAAAGGCCTCTGGGCCAATAGCCTAGTATCATCCTATGAACCTATGAACCTATGAGAAAGAAAAGCCACTATGACTGATATGTGCAGTAGGCATTCCAGAAACACTATCTTCTGATCCAAATCGAAAGATTTCTCTACATTCAACTGAAAGCCAAGTGTGAGAAAAATGATGTTTTATAAAAGCCTGAAGTTCATTACATCCTGAAATTGAATTTACAAAAATAAGGTAGTCATTAAAATATGGAAAAATGTGAATGCCCTGCAATCAGCCATGGACGTTTACAAGAACCAGGTACTTTGGAAAAAAAAAAAGCGGAAAAATGTAAAAAGTTCTTGAATTCTTTGGGAATTGTAATGTGCTGCAAAGGCTTAGAAATAAAAGTCTCAGATAGGTTCCCAGATTCCTTTTCTGTTCCTCAAGAAAGATGTTTGAATAAAGCCTTTGCTTCTTTGTACAATGGGAACTGGTTCTACATCCCCCTGATACAGCATCGGATCTAGAATAGGAGGTAAAAGGAAGGGATGATTGGTTCGTAAAATGGAATCTCTTGAAAAAGAAGAAGGAAATTCTACTGTAGTTGTAGATTTTTTGAATGATTTTCAGAATACCAGTGTCTGAAGGTATCTGGTGCCACAGAGGCAAGAGAAGATCTAGACTTGGAAAGATTTCAACAATTTCCATTGAGGGGAGGTGAAAGCACCAGAAGGGGCCATATAGTCAGTCTTTTTGTCAGTCATTTTTTTAGATTGTCCTTGGTTTTGGGGAGGACTCTTCTTTCTTCTTTGATCCTCCCTATCATTGAATTTTTGAAAATGTGTTTGCTCCGTGCTTTTCTTTGACTGCATATTCTATTTCCTAAACAAGGAACATGGACTTACACCAAGCATCCTCTAAGCGCAAGAAATTTAGACAAAGCAAAAAAAAAAATAACGGTGGGGCAAAGGCGCCAATTCAGGGACAGATTGAAACATTGCTCTTATAAACTTAAAAAGTTCCTAGAATAACAGCTTGTGCATTGGCATGCATTTTCTGAAGGATATGAAGGTAGGAAACTCAAATGGGTGTCATTTATTTTCTTCATTCCTCAGTGATTTGCCAGAAAAACATAATTTTTATGAGTTACAGGCCAAGAATATGAAGTAAAAATCTGGAGAGTCTGTCTAAATCAGGACAGTTGAGAGGTATACCTGAACTGGAAGTAATGGTCAATTAAATTTTAGTTGTAGTGGTCACAAAATCCTTGTAACCCCCTTAAATAACTTTTCTCCTTTCCTCCAACCTTTTAAGTACCTTACAGAGGAAGGAGTATGTAATACCTTTCTAGATAGGAGGGCATTCAAAACCTCTACTTTGATATCCTCTGGTAAATTTTGAAAAAGTAGCCAGGTAAAACCTCTTTATCACTGGTCCAGTGGTAGCTGGTCTAGAAACAGTATCAGCAATGTCAGGGAAGCATTTTTTAGAATGTTAGGTTACATAAGACATAGAATATACCAATGAACTCAGAAATGCCTTAGTCTCTGAGGAAAGAGAGACAGCAATTAACTTTCACATATAGTCAAAGGAAGTCAGCAGAAACTTAAACATTTGCTGCTGACAGTTCACTATTCTGAATGCTAAAGTGGAAGAAATATAAGCTTTCTTCACAACCTATCTTATCCAGCTTGTCAGAAGGAATATGGCCAGCAGCCAAAATGAGGTTGACAGAAGCTAATTTTGGCAGTCTAATTACTGTAGGATCTGACCTGGAGTTAGAAAAAAAGGGAATTTATGGGACTAGGGCATGGAATATTTAATGTATCAAACTTTCTGGGAGCATATGGTTGACTGTTTGGCAAATGCAGGATGCAAAGAAAGCAAACCCTACGTCTGACAAATGCAAGATGAACAGCTGCAGATTAAGGGAAATCCACCTGTAACAAATCATAATATATTCACTGGAACTCTGATATTTATTTTGTGCCTACTGAAACAAGTCCATCATTCTGGCTATAGTATCAGAAAAGTACAACTCTTCAGGAAGGGAATCTGAAGAATAATTTTCATCTGAGTCTGATTCTTCATACTGTGGAGTAGGAACTTCAGAAAGGCTAAATGGTTAAGCAAATCATGTATGTGCTGTACAGAATCTAGCTCTGCTATTTTGTTAAGAAAAAAAATTAACATTAGTCTACCGTTAAAATATTCAGAAGTTATTTTAAGCAGTACAGGAATATGGCGTCAGCAGTATTGCAATTGGAAATGAACCCTATTAAAGGAAGAACTGAAAGAACTAGATCATTATATATAGCATGGCAAAAAGTAACTGAAATACTGGAGAGTAACGACTGTAGCAAATTATAATTGGGAAACAATTGTATAGAAAGTCAATTATATGCCAACAATATACACCCTTGTAAATACTTTATTTTGGTTTTAATGTTGATATCTGTTTACTGCTTTTAGCTAACCTGTTTAAATAATTTGTAAATACTTCACTGTCATAAATAACCTATATACATGTTTTTCTTTTTGAAAATGAATACAAATATTTTCAAACAAAAAAAATTGAGAAATTAATGTATCTGAGCCAGTTGAAATAAATAGCATTCAACCTCTCACTGATATGAGTGTAGCTAATAAAGCTGTCCATGTTTGCACTAAAAAGTTATAATCAGAATTAATAAAAAGTAAGATTCTGTATAGCACATGCCTGACTTTTATGACCATTCAGCCTTTTTAGGTTGTAACTTTTTAATGTACATTGTTTGAGGCTAACTAGACGCATTTTGAGTATTAGAGGCAGATATACTACATGTTTATATTGGCTCCAATATTATAACATTCAAAAATTTTAAATGGGATCCTGTTTACACGTTTTTAAAAGGGTTTGCAGACCTGAGCGAATAACACTGCGAACATGAGTGACTGTTTTTCCACTAGACTTTTCATATATGTTTTTTATAGATTTCTGAATGCATTTTACTTTGACATTTTTTATTAGATTTATCATTTGAAATGAATAGACTTATGTACATATATATATTCTCAAGTGTTTGGTCAATTTTTATTTAGGATTTGTTTTTTTACTACATTTTCTTAATTAATATGTATTGTTTTTAGCCCAACAAAATGTAGTGTTATATACTGGTATTTAACTTTTAATTTTTAGTTGTTTTTCCGGCTTTGTATTAGTGAAATACCTCGCAGGATGCACAGTACAAAGTCCCGCCCAAACCATTCCTCCCCCCCTTAGATTTCCCGATGGCACTCTTAAACTGCTAAATATTCATGTGTGTGCCGGTACTGTAATTGTAGTTGACTGTGTATGCTGTATTATTTAGTGAGCAGGATACTTTGTCAGTATAATAGGCCACCTTTGCTTAGAAATGACTCATTTTGTGGTAAGGATGAAATACCCTGTTACTTTCTATACTTCTGTCTGCATCTCTTATCGTCACAAACATATCCAGTTTAACAACTGAACAAAACAGAACTATTCTATAATAAAATAACAAATGTTCCCCCCATTCCCCAAACAGAACCCATCATCGTATCTCATTTAAGAGATTGAACTGGCTTGAACTCAAAAAATGTATTTGCCTACAAATCGCTAGTAAGGGCAATAAAATAGTATACCATGCACTCAAAGTAATATTCTTGACAAATTAGTACAATGGAAAAATTCAAACAGAACTTAGATCCCAGCAACAAACAGTTGACATAGTCTATAGTCCAAAACAGAAATGTTAATTTCTGCTTTTATTTTACGTTTCTAAGCTATGGAACACCCTACCCTTTGATGTTAAGCCTTACATTTTAGCTTACAATTGTCTATGCTCATTTACTTACACTGAGAAATAATTGTATGTGAAGTGTACTCCAAACTGAACACAATGTACTCCTACTACTTCCCAATGTACAGAAATTCTTACCCGCTCCTTACTTTTCTTGCTATGCAGACATATAAACTTGCTGCCACTATACAACACAGTGATAAATCTCCTTCACGATCACTAACCTTTAAGTCAGGCTTACACATTAGTTAAGCATCTGATGTTACTGAAACACACACAAAAATTGCAAATGTTTAGATATTTACGTTCCTGTAAATAATGCATTGTATATTATACCATATCTTGAACACATAAATCAGCAACTATGTCTTAATGATGAGCTTACAATATGTAACTGAAGATATGAACTGTCCTGCAAGATGTAAGTTTTTTGTAAGAAAATCTATCACTTTGGAAACCTGGAAAGGTGGCTAATCTACTAGTGACCCATAATGTGCATGCAACACACTGTAGGCTGCAACTCTTCACTTTCAAAACATACACATGACCTCACTCTTAGACACAAAACTGGGTACATACTGTACGACATGCTATAGGATTTCTTTACTATACGGTTTATTAAGACATGATTTTCTGGCTTCATTAACAGTACAAAATCAAAAGTACAACTTAAAGAATCCCTGCAGTATGTAATGCCTGCAGTTGTTCATTTCCTTTCTTGAGTGCCACTCAACTTTATCCATATGCAAGAGTTGCAAGCAATCCATTCACGATGTCAAACAGAAATCAGCATACATGTCAGTCATTGGCCATTTCCACGCCCATTTCCCTTGTCAATCACTACGGACATGCCCACTTCTGCACAGAACTGGGTGCAAGGTACTTCACTAATACAAAGCTGTTTTTCCCACTTGACAAACAAACCTGAAAAAGTTTTAGTAGACAAAAGCGATCTATGTTAAAAATGTAAAAAATATTTCTGAATTTTGATAGAAAAAATTTCTAAGGAATTTTTAAGACTTATGTTAACTTTTTCTTTTTTGATACTACAATAAAATGCTTTCAGGAAGTTTTACCAATTATTAATGTATAATTTTTAGTTTAACTTATAGTTTAGTTTAGTTTAGTTTAGTTTAGTTTAGTTTAACATATCCTGTAATCACAGAGCATCAATTAGGGCAACAGCACTGTGTTGACTATCACTCTGGTGTATGGGGGAAGGAGTATTTAGCAAGTAAACATGCTAATTGTCTTTTACAACACAGTTACCCTAGTAAACCATTCCCATGTTTTTAAACAGGTATATAAATGTAATGGTGAAGTTCTACACTTTATTCTCTTTTTTCAACTACTATTTGGATTGCTTATCTGTGTGTTTTTAATAAAGAAGATTCAACTTGAACTAGCTTATGCCTCCCTTAAAGAAAGTATTTGTACCACCTGTTATTAGGTGGGATATTCACAGTATGGTTTTAATTAGGTGCCTGAACTGTAGGGAATCTAAATTCTTCCACACAGAGAAGTTTCCTCATTATTTGCTTTTGGACCCAATATACTGACATACTGGGTTTGTGAGATTTTGAGGAACACCACAGAGTTTTGAGAAAGACAGTCTAATTCTAATTCCTGTCCATCAAAGTGAGAATCAGAATCTGAGAGAGATGAATATCTTTTCCTTTTTAATGAGGAGATGCCTCAGCGTGTAAAGACTGTAAGGTTCTAAATACATCTTTAGCAAAGCCCAGCCTACCATCCTTATCTGCTTTAGAAGAACAGAAATGTCTAACCTTATATTTCCTTTCTCTGGGAGACATCCCTGAAAAAGAGATGGTTGAAGGGTAGTCATTTCCGCAGGAATGAAGCATCTCAGAGTAACTTAGCAAAGGAGCATTTCCCAGTTAATTCCCTGATTGCAACAGTAGTGGTTTGCCTTACCTGACGAAGAGCAGCAGATGAAGGCCCTGCCTCCTAAATAATGTTTTTCTTCTTGCTGTTCAGTGAGGGAATGGTTGCGTTACTGAGACCAAGGTGCATGTCCTTGCCACAAAAGGTATCTGACAAGAGGTCAGCAGAGCTTTGAAGTCTTGGTCTTACATCTTGACAGAGAAGTTCAGTATAGAGATAACCACAAGCACACTAATCTCACTTTCTAATAACACATCGTTCAGGAAAAGTAACACTTTTCTTCACAAAAAAGATAACAGATAGGCATATTCCTAAATGGATCAAGGAACGCCTGTCTACTGTAAAAAGTTGTCTGACAAATGAATAACAGATCTTTGAAGAGTCTTTCTTACCTCCTGACAGAAAAGTTAAAGTATTAGATAAATTATTTTATGATTTGGGACAACGAAGAACTCTGATGAAGTCCATATGTTTTGCTATTGGATGAAAGTGCTTAACATTAAAAAAAGTGGTTTTTTTTTTTATATTTTATTGAGAGTTGGCACTTGATTTCCTTAGACCTGTGGATTAACAGTGATCTGCTAGTTTCTGGTTATCAGTTTAGACGGAAGCCCATCTCTGTTAACTCCCACTAAAATCTAAAAATTATTTGCAGAATTGCAACTCTTTCTTTATGGAGTCTAATTTCCCATTCTCACAGAAAATATTGTCCTAATCTTCTTTAACATCTTTTTCACATCTCTAACGATCAAGGCTAGTGTCTGGAAATATATTATGCAATCTATATGGGTTGTAAAAGCATGTATGCAGATACTTCCATATGAAAATTCTGAATTTTCTAAACCTAGAAGCAATCCTTAATGATTGGCAAATCTTCCCTCTCATTTCCTAGGTTGTCTCTCTTCTAACTTTTTTTTGCCAGAATGCCCTTTGAGACCATTTATGCACCCATCTATCATTAATTAGCACCACATAAACCTTACTTACATCCCTGTTCTACTGGGATCCTCAACCTGTCTTCTATTAAAATTTGAAAAAAGATCAGATGTTTCTTTTCCTGTTCTACATTTTCTGTCTCATACTTTGCATATATTTCATAGGCAGATTTATACTGAGATATTCATCTCCCTCTAATGAAAACTTATCTCAAATTCTTTCCCATCCCATTGTCTATACCCTTCTCTAAAGTGTTCTTAGAAATGTACTTTCTTTCATGTATCACACCAATTTGTGATAGCACTGATATTCAGTTTACATGGGTTTTTCATCATCCCTATTGGTGCCACCCCAAACTTCCAATGCAAATCTTCTTCCCTGCCATTAATTTTTGTACTTTCTTAAATCATCTGTGTGTTGCATACCTTGTTTTTCTTTTAATATTTTTTCCAGAATATATCCCCCCATTTTGTCTTTGTCTTATTCTCCCAATAAAATGTGCTTCCATTTAGCTGAGCAATCATTATTTTGCAGTAAATAAATCAACGTCGACTATGCTGCCCAGTGATATTCTTGCAGGTGTGGCACTGCCAGTCCCCTTCTTTTATTATAAAAATCCTTTTTTGCCAATGAACTCTGGGTTGCATCCTATTCCAAATAAAAGACTTTAAGTACTTTCTTGCTCTTTCCTAAAACTCTTTCCTTGGGTCAGATATCATTGCTTGGGGCACTCTAGTCTTTCTCCAGCCTCAACAATTCTTGTTTCTCTTCTCCACTTAAGATGCTTGCTTCTTCTTGCAGATGTTTTAATCTTTTACTTCTTACTTCTGTTTCTTCTTTTCTCACTTTCTGTGCCAGCCTTTCAGCATTTTTATTTCTGGAATTTTTGTCCAAATCTAGGGAAATTGAGAGAACTTCTCAATCATCCTATCTGAATCACATTGATTTCCATTATCTCCTTAATCAAAGACACAGATATTATCAATATTTTATGCTTATGCATTTTCTGCAATTCTATAGGGAATCCATCCCTCAGTAGCATCTTGCCATTAGCCAACATTTTAACTGATCTTCTATTTACAATAAAATTATAGGCTATGTTAATAAAAAAAATTCTGCTCAGTTAACTTATGCAAATCAAGACCCCAAAAGTACTTTTCCTGTTGTCTCGGCCAATCCCTCTGCTCCTTCTCACTCCTATATAACCCAGCATAGCAGACTGTGATTATTGCCTTAATGCTTTCCATCTTTTTTCCATCAACACTGTCCTTGGGTACCTAAGTTAATATACAGATCTTTTCACTTTCATGTGCTTCAATCTTGCTGCCTAGACCTTCTGTTATTTGGTGGTATAATCACAAAATAAGGCTTTTAATACTACCTGATTTCTGTTTAACTTCTCCTCCATTTTGTTCCTCCAGTCCTTCTTCAGCCTCAACAATTCTTGTTTATCATCTCCACTTAAGATGCTTGCTTTTTCTTGCAGAAATTTTAATCTTTTCCTTCTTTCTTCTGCTTCCTGTTTATTCACTTTCTGTGTCGGACTTTCAGACTCCAGAAGTTCTTCCTTCAGCCCACTCTTAATATGTTCCCACTCACGCACCTTTGTGAGATTTTGTTTCTTACTACTTTGCTATGATTTCTTTTAAGATATTTTTAATTTTGTCCCTTCTCTCTCTGGAATCTTTAGCCATCTCATATCAAGTCTCCAACATCTTTTAGTCCTTTTCAGTTCTGGACTCTTCAGGTTCAGAATAATATGACCATGATGCAAAGAAGCAAAGGAAGTGTACTAATTTTCTTAACTAATTCTGCATGCTCTTAAATGATGCACTCTCTATCTAGCCTAGCCCATGTTCCAAACTTTATTGATTTTTGGGTCAGATGCCTGCTGTATCATAAAATATCAGCTGCAGCTAATAGCCCACAGCTTCTAATTAACCTTTTAAAAGCTCTGCCCTCCATAATCAAATGAGTAATCCACAGATCATCTGAAACATCTAAATGATCTGTAACTGTGTTCCAGCCCCCCCCACCAAGTACCACTACCTCATGCATGAAATGTGGTTCCCATGTGTCTTGTATATAGGCAAACCTCTCCAGTTTAAAATCTTTTATAGGGAACATGCTCCATGGTCTCCCACTGTTCACAGCTGCTCAGTGAGCTGCCAGTTTGTACACTACTAAACACTCTCACTTTGGCCTTTAAGTAACTCTTCCATACTCCTTCCAATATACTAAGGATCTGGTATACTGGATAGATATTTCCCTGTCATCTCTATTTCTGTCCTGGTGGTCGTGGTCATCCTGAGGCAGAGTAGTAACTGCATCATGTTCACTGACAACCATTTAACTACAGAATAGACAAACACAGTGTGTGAGAGATGTAGATACACAATGTCATTGGAGACAAATCTCTCACATACACACACTAAAAATGCAAACCAGGTTTTTAGCATTACACCCAAAACACTCACTACCAACACTAAGGAACTAATACATAGACCCACATATGTGGAGATTTTCACTTCTAATCTACCCAGACCTCCAGGACCACCTAAAAGCATCTCTCAGAGGCCCTGCACATACTTAGAAAAAGTGGCACCTTTCAAAACACATAACTCTGAAAATCATAGCAGTGCCACTTCCAAGCCCATAAGCCACCACATCACACAGCAAAATATTCTTGTTATTTGGGATTCCACTGTAAGACATTTTGACATCCCCCTTATCAGGATAAACAAGAAGATCACAGTGAGCTGTCTGTCTGGATCCAAAATCCGCCAGATCATGCATGCACTTAGGTCTTTATGCAGCAAGTACTGGTATGACACGATCATAGTCTATGAGGGCATAAATGACCTAAGATGTATGGGAGCAATCATTGAATCCCCAAATGATACTGATGTCCTACAAACAGGCCTAAAAATGACAAACAGCTGGTGCCCAAACCATGTTCTGAGACTAAATGTTAAAAAATGCATAATCATACCCTTCAATAAATCAGATATCCCTACAAATTATAATATTGATAGAACATCCCTAAAAGTAGACCCAGTGGTGAGGGGCTTATGCACACAGATAAGTAGTAACCTAAAATCTGACCACCAAGCATCTACAGCAGTGAGGAAATCCTTCTGTGTGGCTCAACATATACGTAAAAGCGTGGCAATAAGATCAAAGGAAGTTATTATGCCATTGTACTCAGCCCTTATCAGGCCCATAATTGAGTACAATACTCTCTTCTGCATGTACCTAACCAGACATGTACACCAGTTTGAGTGGCCCCAGAGGTTTCTCTCTAAAAAAATGCAAAGCATAAGATGCATGTCTTATACAGACTGACTAAAGACCATACTCCATTTCATATTGTTTATCGAGAGGGGACTTATATCTGACCTACAAGGCATTCTCTGATCCTTCCCTGATGAAAATGTTACATATTTGCAAGCAAAATTATACAGGGGTACTAGGTCCATGGACCTGAATGTTATTTGTGACTCTAACAGAACTTGCTGGAGAGACAGATTCATATCCCAAAGTCTACCTTGTCTATGGAATAAACTTCCCAACTTTGTAAAATAAAGTGTGTCCCTCACTTTCTTCAAAATGAATTTGGATAAATAGATGGGGCACCGTAATTCACTTCTAGGGTACTGCCCATGCCCTTATGGACAAAGGCAGTCTGTAAAATGACTCAGTGCTCCAACACCTAAAGACCCACTACCCCATCTCATATCTGGGGAATTATGATATAATATAATCATATCCTGGGTATTATTGTCTAGCCTTTTAAAGGCTCCTGTGCTATTAGCAGAGTAATCACCAATGAACCTATGACCCATATCCAAATTTGTTTAACTTCTTCACTGGAAATCCTTGGTAGGATGTAACACTACTTACCATGAAAGATTTAAAGATGTTTTTGTGTATGTTGCCATTTTGTATCAAAACAGCATTATGACTCACTAATGTTTACTGGAAAAAGTATATAAAACCCAGCCTTGTATCTAGCACTTATGGTGTTTAAAAAATTATTTGAAAATTATAGAGTATTGCATGAAAGCAAAAGGGTGAGCAGGTTTTATAACCTGAACAATAAAAAGAGAATGCTTTTAAATGAGATTTCTTGTGACAAAACTGTGAGGTTGATGTAACCTGAAAAAAGGGTGTGGGTTGGTTATTATGTATTGGGCTGATTATTTAGGTTGGATGTCTACATTTTATTAGAATTTGAACAATATATGTCGGTATCTAAACATGAAATTGGGCAGCACATTGGTGTACTGGTTTACGTTGTCTCACAGCAAGAGGTGCTCCAGTTCGATTCTCGGCCTGGGGTGCCTTCTGTGCAGAGTCTGCATGTCCTTCCTGCATTCACATGGGTTTCCTCCTGGTCTTCTGATTTCCTCCCACATTCCAAAGGCATGCAGGAGGGGGATATGACACTCTAAATTGGTCCTAGGTGTGAGTGTGTGCATGCAAGTGTGTGTGCTGCACCTTCTGAGTAGAGCTGGGCCTTGGACTAGCAACTTAACAGAATAAAAAATTTAAACATCAACCAATTTTTAGTATTCCTAAAATATATTCTAACATGTTTGATTTATCTTTAAGGCCCACTGTTTTGAACTCAGGCTCAAAAATGGATCCTTTAGCTCAACACATAGATGTGAAATAAAAAAAAAAGTATATATAATAGAATGAGACACTGAGAGACTCTTGGAGTTTTTTACAAGTTATTGATGAAGCTGATTTTACATCTGAGGTAATTTTTGTGACAATAGCTTCTGAGAAGTCATTTTCAGTAATAAAACAAACTCTGGAGATGAAATGGCCCATGGACATTATTTTGGAATTTGATGTCCTTTCAACAATTAAACTTAACCTAATAGAAGTAGTTATGGGCATAGTACTTCACTAAAAACTGCATTTGCTTTGGAAAAAAATATTTTAATAAGTGAGTGGAGAAGCAATGAGGGCAGCTTGTGTTCCTATTTTTATATTTTTGTACTAGTTTATTGCTGTGCTGGAAATATAAATATTTTATTTTCAGCAGGGATTATTGTAATGTGGAAAACATACTTATCTTGTTTATAAGATTTTTGTTGTTGTTGTTATTATGGGTAGGAAATAAAAAAAGTGTTAAAAGATTTTATTGATTATATTAATCAGGGAGAATGGTTGGACAAAGAGCCCTGTACTAGAGACAGACATTCAGATGCTCTGATTCACCTAGAAGGAGGCTAGTATAAAATCGGGTTGCATCAGTACAGCATATCTGAAGGATATAAAGTCCAACACTCAAATGTTTGTCTGTAGTAAGTACTATTCACTGATTGCCTTATACATTCTACTGGAATACCACAAATGTATGAGGAACAGGCCAGACATATGGGGTGAAATGCTGGACATTATGGAAAAACATGTACAGTGAGAGGTATGCAGACTGTCACCCTGTATGTGGTGTTACATTATGTACCCCAGTCAAATATTAATTACAGCACACAGCCGGGTAACGCCATAGACAATTTCAGGGAAGTGCTGTACTGTGGAAACAGGTGCAGCTGACAATGTCTGTAGCACACAAAATCCAAGCCTGGAGTGCAGATAGCTCTAGCATTGAGTCACCTTGTAAGTACTGACCATCCCACTGGGCATGCTCCTACACTTAGCTAACTTGAATGCTGAGGTTATCTGCACTCACACATCAAAACAATTGCCCAAAGAAACCAAACCAAAGCCATGTCAGGACATAATCCACTCACCCACAGACTCCTGTGCCTATGGAATGTCACCTTGTAGACAGAAACAGGTGAGCAGGTGTTGTACTGTACAATGGTTCAATGAATGCCTTGGACAGGCCATATTGTTCCTGGCCACATGTTTGCCTATCTAACTGCAACCAGCCACGTATTGCCATACTGCTAACTGCACACACATAGCAGGGATAGTGACTGACAGGTACCCCACTCCTAAGACACTAGATACAATAACAGTACCAAGCAATATTACTCTGCAGGCCACACATGTTGTCTAACACAAGGCTACTTTGCTTACTCCACAAGTACTGTGCCTACAATCACACATACGACAGAAGTAACCCATGGCACATGCGATAAGTACTATGAGTTTTAGTGTACAATTGTAGATAGTTCTGTGTGTGTGCCTATATCCCCATGCAGCATTAAGGACAAGCCTGTATGGTTATGGCCCTGAGACTAGCTGATGGCCTCTATATTACCCACTTCTACAAGGCCTGATGATATTCTCCACCTCAACAGTGCTGGCTGACAATCTAGTATCAGACAAATGCCATGGCATATGTGATAAGTACTGCAAGCTATAGTATATAATTGTAGATAGGTAGGGGTTCTAATCTCAAATCAACCAAGTGTGTGCATGTGTGCGTGAGTGCATGGCATGTGTGCATATGTGCGTGTATGTGCATGTGTGTGTGTGTGTGTGTGTGTGTGTGTGTGTGTGTGTGTGTGTGTGTGTGTGTGTGTGTGTGTGTGTGTGTGTGTGTGTGTGTGTGTGTGTGTGTGTGTGTGTGTGTGTGTGTGTGTGTGTGTGTGTGTGTGTGTGTGTGTGTGTGTGTGTGTGTGTGTGTGTATGTGTAAATATATCCCCATGCAGCACTACAGGCAAGACTATATGGGCTACCTCTGTGCAATGGTTATGCATTTTATGGCCCTGTGACTAGTTGCTGGCCTCTATATTGCCCTCCTCTACAAGACCTGCTGATGTCATCCACCTTAAGAGCACTGGCTAACAGTCTAATATCAGATCAACTCTGAGGAGCATCTGATAAGGGCTACAAGCTCTAGTGTGTAATTGGAGATAGGCAGGCAATGGCTATGGATTGTATGGCCCTGTGACTAGCTGCTGGTTTCTATATTGCCCCTCTAATCTTACATCAGCCAACTGTGTGTGTGTGTGTGTGTGTGTGTGTGTGTGTGTGTGTGTGTGTAAATATATCCCCATGCAGCATAATGTCGAAGCCTGTATGGGCTATCTCTGTGCAAAGGTTATTCATTTTATGCACCTGTGACTAGCTGTTGGCCTCTGTATTGCCCTCCTCTACAAGGTCTGCTGATGTCATCCACCTCAATAGCAGTGGCTGGCAGTCTAATGTCAGATCAACTCTGTAGAGCATCTGATAAGTGCTACAAGCTCCAGTGTGTAATTGTAGATAGGCAGGGGTTCTGATCTCATATCAGCCTACTCTGCATGTGTGTGTGTGTGTGTGTGTGTGTGTGTGTGTGTGTGTGTGTGTGTGTGTGTGTGCGTGTGTGTGCGTGTGTGTGTGTGTGTGTGTGTGTGTGTGTGTGTGTGTGTGTGTGTGTGTGTGTGTAGGTGTGTGTGTGTAAATATATCCCTGTGCAGCAATACAGACATGGCCTTATGAGCTATCCCTGTACAATGGTTATGCCCTTTCTGGCCTTGTGACTAGCTTTTGGCCTAAATTGGGATCCTATACATAATCATAACTGATGTCTGTCACCTGTCTGACTCAGACACAGGATATCTGTAGACATGTCAAGTCCATCATCACACCTTCTAGATTTGTAAGTTCAGATAACCCAGGTGACCTGTAGCCAGGGTAGCAGTCCTTATCACAAAGTATGAATGCATGAATGAGCTGATTGCCTCCATTTTCCCTGATAGACTGTTCTACACATATGCATCTAGAGTGCCATGCACGTATACTGCCGTACCTTGTTGATGTCATATTTCTGCTGTGCTGCCATGCCTCCCTGTGCCATTGTATTGTGGAAATGTGTCCATAGTGTATCCCCACAGACTCCTGGAACAAAAATATACACAGGTCCATGACAGAACTGTCAATCTGTAACCCTACTGCCCGTCCAACATCATGCAGCAAAGATACATGAAGTGTGATCTGTAGTCATGACACATGCCAGCATACAGTACTTGTTGTGGTCCACAACAAGTGGTATGGCAGAACAGTACTGCACTACACAAGTACATGTCAAGTGATATAGACACCCAGTGCATCAGACTCATAGAAGCATTTCCCTGAATCGATGTCACAGATGGTGGAGATGTGCAAAGGTATCATCACATGCACAGAGTATAGTGTGGGGGTGCCAGAGGCTTAGGCAGTGCCAAACAGTTGGCAGCATGTGTGTGAGTCAGGAGGGGTGCAGGTTAGATGGACCATGGAGAGGTGCCGTGTGTGTCTGCAGATTAAATGCATGTGACAGTGGTGTTTCAGTATGTGTGTGTACACAGTCAAGACTACTGCTAGCCCTACACATGTGTATGTTTGACAGCTGTGAAGTGCACATTGTAGAGTGGACAGTTTACCATCTCTGGCCATAAACATGGGAATTGGCTCTGCCAGGAGTAGCACTGGCACCTCCATGCCCAAGGTCAGATGTGATGCTACTATTTGATGGTGACTGCAAAATGCTGGGGCTGTGTCCCCCATGGGACCACCCAGGACCATGTGCCTATGGCCTGCCATGTCATGGACAGCACACTTCCCTCTGTAGTGCTGTAGGCGCTGCCACTATGGAAGCCTAACTGTGCATGGCCACATGGGCACTCAGCAGATGGTGTTGATGACCTACATCCACGTGTTCGACACCCAACTCCAACCAGATGTTCGAGCACAGACAATGTGCAGTCCAAGACAGACACTGTCTCAGCCCACTGTCAGTCCATTGCATCAGTGAACCAATCCATGGTGCTCACAATGTGGTGGAGGCAGTCAAGGATGTCAGACCGTGCTGCACCCATAACCCTAAGCATCTGTCTGGTGTTATGTTCAGAACATGCCTGTGCCTCCATGACAGCCTGAAACATGCAACAAATGACCAGTGATGTGACACCTGCAAAAGGTGCTGGATGGGCAGCAGTCCTTCTATGAGCACTCATCAATCTGCCAGTGTGTGACATCACCAGCTCTCTGACTATGGCCAGTGTCTATTTTCTCTGCCACGATAGTTGCCACACTGTCCTGTTCAGTGTCACTACTCTCTGACTGTCCAATATCTGTGGCCTCTGGGGACTGGGTATGTGTGGGCATACTGACTGTGTGCAGTCACAATTGGGGAAGAAAAGGGATGTCAACCTCTGGGACAGATTCAGCCTCCAACAACCCCACCTGTGCCTCTCTATGGCTACCATCATTATCAGAGCTCAATAAGACACTGGCATCAGGTTGTGAGGGGGGCAGACACCAACCACCCCCCCCTCGGTCACCTGTGAAAAACAAGACAAAAGTAGTACATTACTACCTGCATATTTATGTATGGTAATCCATACAAGCTCATACAAATGAGGATCCACAACTGCATTACCAGTCAGACATCTTCTCATCTCTGCTCCCATGCACAACAGAGAACCTCACACCAACTTACACAGACAAGTCAAGTCCTTTATAACATGCACATCAGCCACATCCAGGTAAAGCTGCCAGTACAATCTGTGTGTAAGGTATGAAATATGACACTATACGCGATAGACTTACACATAAAACCTAGTACACCTATCTTGAGAATGATATGCCAGTACTAGTGTCACTGCCTCAGTTATGTATCATCTCTCTTTTGTGTTTGATCTAACATCTTAGAGTAATTGCCTCATGTATAAAAGGCTGTATAGCCGCTCATAACTATAAGTGCAGACATGTCAATGGTTTTTCAAATACACATCTGTGACTAACCAGTCTAAGGGATGTGGTTATCTGTTCCAGAATGGAACATACAAATATTCTACTGTGGCTAAATACAGCATTTGTACATAGGGCAATATGGTAGCCCTTAACTTTCATAGAGTATATATGATCTGCAAAAACAGTATCACACTTACCAGTTATAGGACTACGGACCTTGGCCACTCCTGATAGACCTATGAAAAAATGAGGGAGCAATATTGTCAGCATCAGCAAATGTTGCAACACTACAAGGTAATATGTGCATATATCCACATGTACAGTACCTACTGTGATACTGGCTGTATTGCTGACATTCTGAGTATGTGTGCACAACTGTGCATAAACCCTAACTCTCCCAGCAATGCAGATAGACTTAACACCCATGTACAGGTATGTACAGCCTGCCATAATGACTGATACCATATTACACTGGTGAACACAGTATGCTTACCTGGATGCTCCTCTGTTGTGGACACTGTGGCACTCACCTGCTCAATGTATAGTGTGATGGATGTCTGGGAGCTGTTGTTTGTTCCTAGGTTTACCAGGAATTCCTCTGTGGCTATGAGTGGATGTTCTGTTGAAGGCCCTCCACCTGTGGCAGCACGATCCCTGGCAACATCAACTTCTCTTCATTGTGCAGCATTCAGCATGTCTGTGGTCCAGTGTCAGAACTGCTCAGAGGTCATGTTCTGTCAGCCAATCTGATCGACATCCCACACAAGGTCTGCCCACAGTGCTGCCTGCTGCTCTCAATTATGCCTCCCCCTGGACAATAAGATCTGATGGTGCTGTCTCAGTCCATCCACTATCATGTCATTCTCCACCTCTGAGAAGGAGGCATGTCTTCAGTGGTACATGGCTCCTGAAAGGCAACAAAAGGGGAACACATTACAGGACCAGATATTTGGACGCCCACTATGTACAGATCCAGTGCACCCATAATGGCCTGCACTATCCACTGCTTCCTCACACATCATACTCCACAGTCTGGCAACATACTATGTGTGTGATTATTAACAAGATAGTAGCAATACTGGGGTATGTCCCTGTGTGCCATGACAGGTTCTTCTGTATGTTCCAACACCAAGCACTGCAGTCTACTGTGGTGTGTCCCCTATGGGACACTCTCACTAATATGTCATATGGCCACTGCCAGACAATTAACAGTGTGCTATTAAAACAACTGTATGGAGACAGTTCAGCAGCACCAGTGTATCCCAATGATAGAAAACAATGCAAACCTGCTGTAGTATATGTTCCCTGTAGACATCATACCTCTCAATTATAAAGATGTTTGCAGAATGTCAAGATGTTTGCCATATAGTTTTGGTCATTTTCACACACACTTGTGGATGTTTGACAAATATATTAAACACTGTTGCTGAGCTTGGGCCTCTGTCCCCCCATAAGTTATGACCTTGTCATGGTTTCATACTGTAAGACTTTGACAGGTATGTTAGGCATAGCTGTCAACCAAACGGACATATGTCAACAGAAACAGGGACTTAGGTGTTCATTTTGTTCATGTATCTGACAATGTAATAAGCACATTTAATCATTAAAGCTAATTTAAGCTTAGCTAAGAAAAGTGGCTGTGTGCAGCACACTGCACCACACTGCTTTGCTTAGCTCTGCACAAATCTGCGCTAATAAAATATAAAGAAAAGAAAAAGAGGTGATAGGAAAGTGGTGAATTGGGGGCAAGTAGAGGGAAAACATAGTGAAAGGCAGTTCAGGATGTGTAGGAAGAGTGTAGGAAAGACCCACAGCTAACTATATCTTGTACAGCAACAGCTGTGCATCTTGACAGATTTTGTAAATGAATTTGAACTCTCAAACCCAAGAATTAGGGGTGAGGACAACATAACTGTGTCGTCAAGCCAATTAGACCAGATATTGGTGTCCAAGGACACATGTGCAACATGGAGAGCTATGTATGGGGGGGGTGATATTTTTTTTTGGGGATAGGTGCCCATTTTTTTTTTAAGGTGTGAGTAGAATGTAAGGGAGGGTACATAGGTACATGCAGGGAGGTAATTTGGGTAGGAGAGGATGCATTTGCAAACAGACAAGACAGCAGACAGGACCAGTGTGTGACACATGAGGGGGGTAAACACCTTAGATGGGGGCGTGTTTTGGAATCACATCACACGTGTCTCCAGAAGGCATCAGCATGACTCATGTTCCCACCCATTCAACAGTTGACACTGCTCCTTCATTGACCCAAGGGTGGCTGTACTGGAGGCTGGGCGCTAGGGTAAGCCTGCTCCCCAGATCAGCCAAAGTGCTCTCAATCTGGTGCAGGCAACGATCATAGCTCTGGTGAACAATCCTGCACACCATGACCTGCAGCTGATCCTGGGTGACTACAGCTTCTCCTCCACCACTCCCAGCGGGAGGCCTTGCCCTGTCACCTGATGTGGTTCCACCTGATGTCACAGGTGGTACAGCAACAGTGGAGGGGTCACAACCAGCCAGGGTCCCAGAAATGCTAGGACCTCATGCCATGGTCAGTTGAGGCAAGGTAGGTGGATCACCAGGAACCTGCCTACCCCGAAGTGCTGTGGTAATGGAGGTATAGCAATAAGTATAGGTTAGTTATTAACAAAACAGTGTTAGTAAAATCAGCATGGCAAAACATTGGAAATAATGCAATTACATATAAAAAATAAGTTCTGTGAAACACAACAATAAATAACATAACAGTCAGTATAACAGCATGCCACTAACAGTTACAGCATAAGGCCAAAAAATAGTTAATTTAACAAGATATGTTAATATGCATCCATTACAATGCATAACAATAATGACACATGCCCCAAAAAACAGTTAATGTAACAACATATGTTAATAACAAACCATAACCAATGAATAACAGTAATAAATTAATGAAGATAAGGGGTGGGGAGAGAGAGAAAATTAGTCCATTAGTAACATTGCAGCTTACTTCCTTGACAACAGTATTACTATCTACTCTATGGGTATGCATTTTCTTTATGTTTACAGTGAGTACAAGTCTCCTGTAGCTGATGTAGCACATACATACCTCTTAAGCTATATTGCATGGGACAGTATGGGCCAAACGGTAACAACTGCAGGTACACACCTGCACAGAACACTTGCACATCAGGTGGACCTATATAACTACCAAGGTGTTCTGTGGGCTGAAGTGGTGATACTGTGCAATTTAGGTACTCATTGCTATGGTATTCCTGTAACAGGTGGATTCTGCACTATTAATTACATAACTTCAAATCATGACACTTGAGAGACATGTATATGTACAGTACAGATACTAAACAGCTGTCATGCCTTGGTTGGCAGGTATGAGACTAGAACCCAATAGCAGTGACTGCAACTGCAGCAACTTTTAACAGACTCTGCAGGCATACAGCCATACCAGGATCATACATATTATTTGTGACTGCACATTGCTGATTTTTCACATTCTTGGTAATGATTTTAACAGTCTGGGAAATCTAAACACACAATTTTCAATTCATAATATGGGCTAATGCACCCATTTACCTGTAGCTCCTGTGGAGAGAGAATTTGTGAGTATTACGTGACTGCTACTGTAATATTTGGTGTTACCTAGCATTGGATTTGAACCATGGTTGGTGTGTGGCAAAATGTACTATAGACTACTATAATATTATACTGGACTGCAGTGACAGTAGGACACACATGCATGAAATGCAAGAATAACGCAGATAATAGGTATGCTATATATCAGTCTGAAGTGCACACTTTATTGTTAGTGGGTTGAAATATCTGTGAAGTCAACAAACAATACCAGATCATGGAGTAGCTACCTCACCCATATACCTTGCTTACCTGATGTTTGTGCATGACAGAACATTATGTGAACAATATTGGCCTAAAGACAGCCTTGAATGGTACTATATGTATTAAACAATACTATTGGCAGCCATTACATTTGCATTATACAGCTATTACAGTGTTATACTTGACTGCAGCAGCTTACCTTACAGCCTGAATGAATACAGCTCTACTGCAATGGTTACAAGACAATCCTGGTGTACACAATTTTCCTTGGTGTTATTGGTATTGATTCATGTTTTATTGCAGAACAACTGGCATTATTTATTTCTTGCAATACAGCTCTAATTCCACATTAATTGCATTACATATTTTATTGTATATACTTTAATGCAGTTACTGGTATACTTTAATTTTTTTTTGCACAACAGTTGGCATTATTAATTTCTTGTAAAACAACTCTAATTCCACAATTAGTGCACTGTGGACTTTACTGTATATACTTTAATGCAGTTACTGGTATTATGTCATGTTTTTATTGCACAGCAGTTGGCATTATTAATTTCTTGTAAAACAGTTCTAATTCTACAATTATTGCACTGCAGACTTTATTGTCAATACTTTAATGCAGTTAATGTTTTACCCTTTCTTGCTTATTTCACTACAGTTAGCATAATACATAGTTACTCACCATACTCATTGTGCAACCTGGCCAAACACCCAGAATTTGACTCAACATTATGAGCCCTCTTCTCTGCAGCTTTTAAGAGAGAAGCACACCATTATGCAGACTAGTTTTGCAGACATTCAAAATAGATACTGGTGAAACAGAGGTAAAATTGCTTGCATACTTGTGGGGCATTCCCTGCCCAAGCTTCTTAGACCCAGGTGTCCAAGAGATCCCCCTTTCAACATTTTCGGTAATCATGGTGGTGATAACACTGCTCTCCTGTGTGGGTGATACCAGTAACACTGATGTGTTCCCTGCCCAGCTGGTCCGAGGCCTCCACCTTACACATCAAGTCCTGGAAACCTCCCTGCAGCAGCCGGTTATCATGGTTTTTAACTAGGAGTCCAACCACGACCCTGGACTCCAGAATGCCACAATGCTGCACCTGAAAGTGATCGCTTTCACCAACACCAGCCATAGTACTCTTCAGAGACAGAACTCCAACAGATTCTGATGTATTCCCACCTATTGGGCTTAATATAGTCTGTTTTACTGCCCTTACATATCATTGGGCAACATTCAAAAAAGTGCTGCATTGCTTAGAACTGTGCAAGCCAGAACAGCTGAGCTAAGATGTGTGAAAACTGACAGAACCAGAGCCTTAATGGTGCTTAACAGCACACAAATCAGCCAAGCAGTGCCAAGCAGTGCATTAACATTGGTAGCCATTATCATGTTTATGCAGTGCTTAGCAGGTCTTAGCAGGTCTCAGCAGAGCTTAGCAGAAAGCAGCAGAGCCATATTTTAAATTTGTCTGCAAAATGTGTATATTAAATTAACTACTTATTTGCCTTCCATGCATTCACACCCTGGACCAGCTATACATGGAGCCATGACTCTACCCATTAGGCTACGTGAATACTCAGACATCAGGCGTACCTTTACATATAACATTGAGCTACCTATAAGCAGTGCTGAGCACAGCGCCGCTCCATGCAAACATGCTCAGATATGCTTAAACATGCATTTAAATAATTAAATACATCTGGTTTCTATTTTTAGATGCTTGGCAGTTGTTTGCTATCTTATCTGTGGGCACCGCTTAGCATCGCTGCACTATGTGCTGTGCCACGTAAACATGCTTTTTTATTAAGAAAAAAAAGAAAATAAACATAACACAAAAGGACTGTCAGGGGTGTCACTTACTCATCTATGGACAAGGTTAGCACTACACCTCTCCCTACACTGATTCAATACCCATGTTCCTCAACTCTCCCCCGGCAATGCCCCATCATTAATATGCATGGAGTGGTACTGAGGGGGAACCATCTACACAGACATGGTAACATTCCATGAAGGCTCTACACTCTGCATACCCAGATCTTATTAAATCCTGGGGTAAATGTTTTCAATCCAAATTGTATTGTAAACTCACCTTTAGCAACTCAGTTCTACACTATAGTGATTCTTATCCTTATTTTCAAAAACAAAAACAAAAAAAACTTTTGGTAAGAGATTGGATAGTCAGGAAGTTGAGAATCATTTTTATGGATGAAGTATTTTGGAAGAAATAAGTCTATTAAATAACTGTTTCATGAATATGGTTACCCAGATAATTTAGTTGCCAATATGACAATATAGAAGAGGTAATTAGGTTTAGAAAGGAACATTATCACTCTAACTTACAAAAGAAAAGAGCTACTTCCAACATTAATGAAAATGGTAGGGACACAAACAAAATTATAGTAGAAGTCTTATGTATGAAAGACCTAGGATTATTAACTGTAGTATTATTTCTCAGCATTTAAGGGAGATTGTCAACAAACACTGGAGAATATTTTTGGTGTTCAGCACAACAGGCAATATAACTGGAACACAATCAATAGTAAAGAAAAACTGGAATTAACCTTAAAGACAAATATAAAACAATTGCTTTGATAGTTAGAAAGGGTATGGATGCCCCAATAGGATCACTGAAATGTTGAATGTGTGCACTATGTTCTTTTATTAATGAAAATAAGAAGGGTAACTTTAAGGTAATAAATGGAGTTCTACAACATAATGGCATTTTTAGCTCTTGAACAAATGGGGTAGTTTGCCTTTCTTCTTATGCCATTTGTACTTCATTTTATAAAGGAAATAAAGAAGTATTTACATAAACGTGTACCCCAGCATCGTTATAGTATGCACAGGAAAGGTTTTGTTATTGCATCGAATGGGTATGCACAAGTTTGTCCTAGTTTTAAGTCTTTTTTAAAATTTTTGATTCTGGAAAAAATAATATTGATGATAGAGAATGGGAAAGGGAAAACATTAGAAATAAAAGAGTTAAAATGGCAATTGAGACTGAATGCTTGTAATAAGCCTAGTTTGAACAGCATTAAAGGCTTTGATATTTTAAAATGTTTTAAAATTAATTTTAAAACTAAAAAGGTATATATATTTTTATTGGTCAGAAGTAAATTAATTTTATTATTTAGACATTATATAAATGTTACGTAAAGTTAGGTACTATAGCTTTAAATTATCATTGAATTACTTGTCACATGACGGTACTTGAGGTTATTTAAATGGTGTTTTGAATGAAGTTTCATGGTTCTGAAGATGTCTATTAAAAAGACAAAAATGCTTAACTTGCATTTTTCCACTGTGCATTTTTTTTTATATTTGGCATGTTTACATGCTTGCCACACCTCAAACACCACCTACACCTACACAACACCCCCCCACTTTAGCAGAGGTCCTCAACAAAAGTATACCGAAACAAAAGAGACCTCCAAGACAAAAATGCACACAAACTCCACAGCCCACCACACCACACACCACACATTGTCTACACACCTGTGTCTGACAACCACTAAGGTCTAAACATAAGTACAACATATTAGTAATAGGAGACTCTATTGTGAGACACACAGATGTGTCCCTTACCAGGCTGGATAAGGAGAAAGTCACGGTTAGTTGTTTGTTGGGTGCCAAAATCTGCCATATCACCAATGCACTCAAGTCTCTCAACAGGTACTGTTATGTCTCTGTCATAGTCCATGTTGGAGTGAATGACTTGAGACATACCTCCCTGGACTATATGAAGACAGACATGATCGAGCACACTGAGTATGTGTCCCAGGCAGGTATGTTCCTAGCCTTAAGCAGCATTCTACTATCACCCAGACTGATGCCTCAATACAAAAAAAATACTGACTTTAACAATTGGCTTAGTTTCTGGTGTCATTCCAAGGGGAGACAGTACCTGACAGCCTAGGATAACATGATTGACAAACCATGATGCTTTTCCAGAGATGGACTGCATCTGTCCCCTTGGGATTCAGGCTTCTGGCAAAGGCTCTTGCCTCTCCCAAAGTGCTTTTTTTAGGCATTACCATGTCAAAACTACCAACACAAAAATTTAATCAAAATGTAAATTAACGGTGATGCTACTAAAAGCTAGGAGTCTAAACATGAAACTGCACTCATTGGTAGCATTCTTAACCCTGGAAGAAGCTGACATTAGCGCAGTTAGAGAAACGTGGTTCAAAGATGCTGAGAGCACCCCAGCCATACCAGGTTGCTCACCCTATCATTCTTTCAGACTCCAAATCATTGGCAGCAAAACAAAAGGAGGTGGAGTATAAAAGACATACACATCTCTAGGCTCGTCAAACAGTATGATGCAGAGGAAACACTCCAGGTGCAGTTAATAATTGACAAGACCCCTATTCAAATCATAGCTAGCAATAGGCCTCCAACTCTGACTCAAGATGACCACTCCACTTATCTGGACTACTTTGAATCTATCAAAATTCAATCCTTAACCCTGATCCCGGGCGACTTTAACTATCCAACCATGGATTGGAAGAAATACTCATGCCAAAACAAAAATGCTCAGAGATTCTATGATTTCATAATTCCAAATGCCTTGGAGCAGTTGGTTGACACCCCACAAGAGGTGAAAATCTTTTGAGCTTGGTATTAACCATCGTGAGTAACCACTGGAGAATCTCTACAGTGTCATTATCCCTAGTAAGATCCGACTACAAAGCAGTCACTTTCAAAGTCATCATATTCCCCAACCCCCCTAGCTAGGGTCAAACAAAAAACTTCTCCAAAGCTGATTATTACCTCTTGAGGGATGGTATAAACAGCTTCACAGCCCCTCCCCCTCCATAAGAACTGGCACATATGTCCAAACCTACACCAAAGTACTATATGAGCATTTATATAACTGTATGGAATCAGGAATACAAGACAGGATGAAATCCTCCTCCTCAAGGAAGTGTAAACCTGTCTGGTGGACATCTACAATAAATAAACTCTATAATAAAAGGAAACATTTCTGTCCAGGACCAAGAAGGACCAGGTGCCTAATTGAAAGCCATCTCTGTTTAGCCTGAACAAGTAAATAAGAGCAGTAGTGAAATCCTTCAAAGCAAACTTTGAGTCCAAACTGGCCACATCTACTAAAAACTATCATAAGGCCTTCTTCACATATGTCTGCAATCTCAAGGGAAGCACCCAGATCTGCTCAGAACTGGTGGTCAAGGACACTACATACACAAATGCTGTAGATATAGCCAACCTGCTGGCAGACAGATTCAGTGAAAACTTCACTCCAATATCCCCCAATCAGTAAAACAGGACAGCCCCAGTACCTGCCTCCTCCCCTTATCTTTATGGAGCAAGTCATCACTGCCCTTTCAAAGCCAAAAAATACAGCCTCCATGGGACACAATAACATTCCAGACTGCATCCTACATGAACTCAGGCAGGAACTTGCAGCACTATTAGGCACCCTATTCAACCGAACCCTGAGTACTGGCCGAGTGGAGGACAGTTACTGTCATCCCTTTGCACAAAGGTGGAGCGTCCATTGATCCAGGAAATTATTGACCCATCAGCCTAACTAGGCCAATCTGCAAGGCCATGGAATGGATTATCCTGGACATCATTAACAAGGATATTGTCAAACTCCAGACACTTGATCCCACACAGTTTGGTTTTGTCAAGGAAAAGTCATGCCTGTTAAATTTGGTTGACTTCTTTGAAACAGTCACCAAGGCCATAGACAAGGGGAAGATGGTGCACACCACCTACCTTGACCTGGCCAAAGCCTTTGATACTATTCACCACACAAGTAAAATAGTTATACTGACAACTAGGTATCAATCCATATGCTACCAGATGAGTAACTGCCTCACTGATAGAACCCACCTAGTCAAAATAGGAAAAGCCAGCTCAAGTAGTAGACTCGTAACAAGCGATGTACCACAGGGATCAGTATTGGGGCTGCAAAAATTGTTTCCTATAGTTACGATACCTTTCATCATTATAAGTGCTCACCAGGAGAAGAGAATTGGATAACTATTGCACAGTTTGCACAGACAAGGATGGTCTCCATGGAAGAATAGTTCAGCCTTGATAATGTTGAAGCTACGGTTAAACTGTTGGTTTTCACCTTGCACTTGCTACCTTATCAGGCAACTAAGCTGCAGAAATCTCTTGTTGAGTCAGCCCTCCTCAACAACAGTTAACCTCCCATTCTTGTACTACGTTTCCCCCAAAGTTATTATACTTTGTATAAAATTGTAAACCAGGTGTCCTGATCAATTACTTACCCCTGCCAACTGTACACATTTTCTTTTCCTTTCTCCTTGAACTATTCTCTACACTTTCTCCTACATCCCTCTCCTTCCCTCCTTGCTCTCCTTCTCATCCCTCTCTAGGCTTTTGCCTCCTGTACTTGTAGTAGTTGTACTCTCTGGCTTCCCTGTATGTTACCTCCCTTGTTCTTCCCATTAGCAGTCCTGGTAATTTTCTCCTTTGCCCTTGCTAGTTTTTACTCATACCTTTGTAACATACTTACCACCCTTGGCTTCACATAATGTGTTTTCTTGCACTGTAAGGTGACAGATCTTGACTCAGCCCACTCTGTTTCTTGCTCGCTGCACTCGGGCTTCACTCTTCTCCCCTAACCTGCCCCCACTCCCTACCCGCCCCCACTACATCTACATTTATTGGTAACCAGAGTCACCTGACCCCTCACAATCACCTCCCACTATCCAATCCAAACACAATAACTCCCAAACCCCTCCCAAAATCTATTATCTCACCAAATCATGCACTCTGTCTCACTCAGTTGCCCTGCCCATTCATAGCTGAACACCCCCTACTGATTTCCTGTGTTCTCCAGCACTTCACCTACTCATCTAACTCTCTCTCAGATCAAAAATGAAGAAACCAAGGTACAGTTTCACACAAAAAGATTTATTATGAGTGCTTTCATCTCTCTAATGGAAACTTCATCAGAATGAAGCTACATTTTACCCAACATCTCTTATATACTTAACAAAACAATTACAGCTGAAAGCAATTAGTAAAACACAATTAATAAAAAGTTAGTAAAAAATTTTCTTAAAGCAACCATCCCCTGCAAAAAAATAACAAGGTTAAAATTTAAATGCTTAATAAAGTTTGTTAAGGTGTATAAAAGTTACAATGCATAACCCACAAGTTACATTCATAACTTTCCTCCTCAATGTTTGCAACGTGTCCATAGAAAGCAACAATTCTATATTTTTTCTTTTTATAAAAAGAATTGTGCCTTAAGTCTTCAAACAGAACTAATGGACACTGCACTATTAATTTCCGGACCCTCTGATGCATTTGCCCTTATTTGCCATTTCAGTTCTGACAATTCCAGGAAGTCATTGAGGGGTCCCCTCTTTCTCCCATGGCTACCTGTTCTATTATAATAAATTTAAATCCGTGTCCTTCATTGGCATTAATGTCTGTTGCTAATGCATTTTTACCATCTTTCTTATTTATATCATAATAATGTTGATATATTCTACTACTCAACGCATTTATAGTTTTGCCAATGTAGAAACTCGGACATTGGGAGCATAGGGCTAAGTAAGCCACGCCTTTACTGTTACAGTACATTTTCCCTCTTATAATATGTTTACCATAGCTGGGGATCATAATGTCTTTAGCTTCCAGAATGTATTGGCACTGAAGACAGTAACCACATTTAACCATCCCTGTATCTCTACCTTGATGGTGTTTCTGTCTTTCAACATGTCTTTTTTTTATACTGCAATCTCTCTTATATACAATATTAGGGCCTGGTCCTACAAGTTGTACCTGTTCTAAATCAGTACTAAAAATATTCCAGTTGTGCTGAATAATGTTGTTAATGTTGTAAAATTGCTGGTTGAATTTAAATATAGCTGACCTTCTAAAAGTACTACTACTCCCATCTTAATTCATTCTGAATTCCTCCCCCTGTACCAAGTAGGGGTAGAAAATACCCACTTAACTTTTTGTTTATTACCTCCTGAAGAATATTGTCAACATAACTCATAGGATACCCTCTCCTTTCTAACATGTCCTTTAGTATGTCAATCTACTATCACAACTGCCAATACCCCACACATTCCAAGGGGAATTGGAGAGGAATGGGGAACAAATATTAGAGAGTGCATGCAGTACCAATGTCGTTATTTTGCAAAACATAAGTGGGGACTTTAATTAACACTATTATTATATAAATAAGAAAGATGGTAAAAATCCATTAGCAACACACATTATTGCCAATGAAGGACACAGATTTAAATTTATTATAATAGAACAAGTAACCATGGGAGAAAGCGGGGGAAACCTCAATTACTTCCTGGAATTGTCAGAAATGAAATGGCAAATAAGGGCAAATGCATCAGAGGGTCCTGGAATTAATAGTGCAGTGTCCATTAGTTCTGTTTTAAGACTTAAGGCACAATTCTTTTTATAAAAAGAAAAAATATAGAACTGTTGCTTTCTATGGACATGTTGTAAACATTGTGGAGGAAAGTTATGCATCGTGCATTGTAAATTTTATACACCTTAACAAACTTTTTTTAAGCATTTAAATTTTAACCTTGTTATTTTACATTGTTTTTGGGGGATGGTTGCTTTAAGAAACTTTTTTACTAACTTTTTATTAATTGTGTTTTACTAATTGCTTTCAGCTGTAATTGTTTTGTTAAGTATATAAGGTATGTTGGGTAAAATGTATCTTCATTCTGATGAAGTTTCCATTTGAGAGACAAAAGCAGTCATAATAAATCTTTTTGTGTGTATCTGTACCTTGGTTTCTTCATTTTTTTGGATTACCAGTTTGTGTTTTTTTTGTTCTCTCTCAGATCACATTAACCTTTATATCTCCAATTCCAATTCAGCATCATCATGTCACACACCCTACTCCCTCATTTGTCACTGCTCTCATAGTAATATCCACACACTTTACCTGCCTTTCCATACTCTCCATTACTACCTCCTACCACTTTCTACCCACCCAGTTTAATAACCCAATATCCCCCACCATAACCTTTCCCACTCCATACCCTCTCAAACATATTATCATATCACCTGCCATATATAAATCATCCCTCATTTACCTTACCACCCTTAAATACTACGTCATACAACCTAAGAAGCAAACAAGTCTCAGGTTCAATGACCTAATAGAACTATACCTCAAAACTCTTACTACAGTTGCAACACAGCTACCGCTAGCAGGGAACATCCACCCCAACCCCGGTCCAACACCAGCCACAAGTAACTGTCAACCTCCATTTAACCATCAACATGCAGATCTACTAATACTCAACTTAAACATCCACAGTTCCATGAACAAAACAGAAAACCTCCATGCCACTATCTCCTTATATAACCCCAACATCTTGCTTTTTACTGAGACCTGGCTCAAGCCACATGTTAAGGACAACTTCATAACTCAATCTGGATATAACATTTTTAGAGGTGACAGAATAGGCAAAATAGGAGGTGGTGTTGCCCTCCTTTATAAAACTAACCTAAAAATCCATCTCTTACAGAAAGAATCCCCAGCTTTCAATAATGCAGAAACTCTAGTCACAAAACTCCTCATTAATAATCATAAGCATCTTAACATACTTGGTATTAACCTACCCCCAGGCAACAACCTTTCCACCCTAGAGTCAATACTCAGCTGGGTTTCGCACTCCCTCCCCCAAAAAAGAATCTTGCTAGGTGACATCAATATTGACTTGAATTCCATCCACTCTCTCTCACCAACAAACCACCTTAATTTATACAACTTCACCCAACTTATACATAGACCCACCATATTTACAAAACCTCACAAAAGGAATCCATATTAGACTGGATCCTCACAAACAACCCCAATACTGCTCATCAATGTGGTACAATAGCCATCTCTCTAAGTGGCCACAATCCAACTTTCTTTCTTCAACACAAACTCAAAATTAATAACTCTCTGTGTCTACTTCACACCCATACCCCAAAAAACTTCCCCATTAACCAATTATTGGATGCCTTATATGCATGTAACTGGACCCCCATTAAGAGTCTTCCACTAAACCAGGCAGTTGAATACTTCAACTCCACATTTCTAAACATCCTAAACCACCTAGCCCCACTTAGGATTCATAGTAATCCAGCCCCCTGGTTATAAAAATCCACAAAATCTCTACTAAAAGAAAGGGATAAAGTCTGGAATACCTTGTGCCATCTCAAAACCCCCACAACTAGGCGAACCTTCAATGAACTTCACAACAAGGCAAAAAAAAAAAAAAACAAATTAGAAATGATAAACAAAACCAGTACCTTTCTCTACAAATGAAACACAGTTCCAACCCTCAAAAGTTTTGGGCAGCTGTGAACAATATCCTCCAACCAGGCTGAATTTCTACCCCCCCCCCACCCAATATAGAAGGATCAAACTCTGATATAGCTACTAATTTCAACAACTATTTTACCTCCTCTATGCTTAAACTTATTAACAGTACTAATCCCACAGACCTATCACAATCCCCTAAGGACCAAACAATAAATACCCCCTTCTCACTCAAACCAGTCCCAACATTAACCATCCAGAAGCTTTTATCCAAACTCAAACCCACATCCCTCAAAGCTGACAACCTCCCATCTAACTACCTTCAAATTACATCTCAGGCCATAGTGTACCCTATTTCTATATTGATAAATAGATCCATCACTGAACACACTATTCCATCTTTGTGGAAAATAACCTACATCATTCCTCTTCACAAAGGTGGCCCTTCTACCGACCTCTCTAACTATCGACCTATGACAATCCTCTCACCCCTATCAAAGATTTTTTAAAGATGTGTCCACTACCGACTCCTTACCTACCTTCTTACCAATAACCTATTATCTAAAACTCAACATGGTTTTTAACCATCACGCAGCACCACCACTTCCCTAATTAATTTCACCAACACCATAAATACACATAGAAATCAAGGCAGACTAGTCTCTACCATCTTCCTAGATCTATCCAAAGCATTTGATAAAGTTTCCCACAATAAACTGTTAACCCACCTCTCTGATTTTAACATGAACAGCCCTACCCCGCTCTGGTTCCACAATTATTTAAATAACTGCCTTCAGTCAGTTAAATGGCATGATTCTTTATCCCCACCTCTCCCAGTATCATTAGGCATTCCCCAGGGTTCCATTCTTGGCCCCCTCCTCTTCAATATTTTTACTAACCAACTTCACTTAACTACCACAAAAGCCAAAATTGTTCAATATGCTGATGACACAACCCTAATCTGCTCTGCATCTAATCTCCAACATCTCCAACAAAAAGCCCAGGAATCCTTCACAGAGATAGAAAACTGGTTAAATAAACACAACTGATACTGAACCCAAGCAAAACCCAACTCATATTATTCCACCCAACAAAGACAATTGACCAATCCGCCTTCACTATATTCTCAGCAAACAGGAACCCATCTCTCTAGTCCCAGAGGTCAAATTACTAGAGATCATAATTGACCAGCAACTATGATTCAACAAATATATAGCCCTAACTGTCTCCAAAGTGCACAAAAAACAAGGAACCCTATACCATTGCAAAAAGTACCTTACTTCCAAATCTAGAACTGCTATAACCAGAACCCAGCTCTTAGCTATCTTACTTTATGCATGTCCAATACTAATAAATAAATAAGACCAACCTCAACAAACTATCTACATGTTACCACAAAATCACCAGATTTGCTACCAACGCTAAATCTTGTTCCCATCACTGTCAATCCATACTTACATTACATTGGTTTGAGCTCCCCAACCTATCATTCTTACACCAAACCAGCCTAGCACACCAAATACTATACTATCCAGAAAAAAAACCCTGTCCTATCTGGCCAACTAAACTTCTGTACTTCATATAGACATTTGTACTCCACCAATAAAGCCCTAATAGAAAAAAATCCCATGTAGAAATAGCTCTGGGGAATCCCTCTGCATTAACAGAGTTGCTAACACCTGGATTAGTATTCCTCCTGACATTAGACTACAAATTAAAATACCCACTATCAAAAGATTACTGAAAACACACTGTCTCAACCACCGACTGTGCAACTGCAATGGCCCTCCTTAACCTCTCACTTCACAGCAGCAGTACTGCTTCTTTTTGCCTCCTATTCTTAGTGACATGCTCACCATTGCTCTGTCACTCAAACTTCTTGTAAATGCTACTAAATGCTTATTGTAAATATGTAAATATGTAATAATTATACTTATTTTCTTCCATTGTTGCCTTACACTAACCTCACTGTAATCTAGTTGTTACGTATCTCCTGAATTCTAATATCTCCTTTCAGAATTGTTATACCTTGGTAGTATGATGTTAACTGATTCTACATTCATAATCTCTGCAACTTGTTACTATTATTTCTAAATGCTGAAACGGTTGTACTTACTGGATATTATCTCCCCGGGCCTCCGCTGAAAATGGACACCAGCTGTTCAGTCGGACACTCCCAGTAAACAAATGTAAATAAATAAATAATAAATAAGTTTAGCAAAAGGGACATAAATCTAGATAGTTGTAGACATTGTATCATATAGATTTTCAACAAAAGTGCATGTTACCTTTTTTAAGCAATCATCTCAGTCCTCAGAGATAGGGCTGTCAAACAAACTGAAATTTTAAATAGGCATAAAGTAACACACACACACACACACACATATATATATATATATATATATATATATATATATATATATATCTATGGTTTCCCATGAAAATGTCGAAAGACAGCTACATGAACTTGGAAGGTTGAATGTCGCTCTTCCAAGGTTTCATAATATTGATTTTTAAATGTATGAATCCACATCAGTGAATGGACACTAGCATTCACTGTTGTGGATTTGTCATTTTGAATGGAGATCGCACTATAGTGGGGATCGGGAAATTTAGCCTTTCCCTCACTCTAGTGTGATCTCGGAGTTTATATATTTAAATAGGAGGGATTGGGGGGGTTGAGAGGGGCAGAAGGGTTTGCCGCCCTGCAAAACATTAGTAGGACATAACCAGAAGTCTAGGCAGTTTTGGTAACATTGCTGACTTGTCAACTTTCCTTAAGTGCCACTTTTGGTTATGTGATCATTAAAATTTGGATTTTATGACATTTAAAGTTGGGTAAATAATCACTCACACAAGTGTCTTGCGAGGGTTTGATAGTAAGCTATATATATATATATATATATATAGTAAAAACCCCAAAAAGGAGAGCGATAATCCAAGCGCAATAGCACAGTAGCTGTAGTTAGATAAACATGAGAATTCTTAAACAAACCACAAATTTATTAAAACGTTAGCGCTTTCACGGACCATACATTCTGCTTCATCAGACGTTACATTTCAAAAGTTCCAGAAATCTTATCAAGCCAAAAAACTGTTGCCAATTAATCAATTACTTAATTAGAAGCAATTACATAGTACAATTAAAAATGTAAGACTCCTTACTAAATGTGCAAGAATTAAACAGAAATATTGTAAGTAGAACTATCATACTCCTACAAAAATAAACTAAGAACATATTAAACAATATTAAATATCTATTATCCAAGGCTTCTAGCATTTAAAATGGGTTTTAGTGTAACTACATCATTCAACCCATGTTCCTTATGAGCTGCTAACCTAAGTATCCATTTAACTTCAGCACTCTCAGTGTCATTTACAATATTCCCTACATGTATATTATCATGTTGTATGTGCAAGATTTGAAACAAGAAAACATGATTATTACCATTCAACAGAACATGTTTAGCAATTGCATTATAGCTTACTTGTCTACAAATGCTATAGAGATGGTCCCTAATATGTTCCCTAAGCGATCTGTTGGTTTTACCTACGTAAAAATGAAAACAGATGGTACAATGAGCAACATATACAATATTCCTAGTGGCACAAGTTCCACTATTTCTCTGTTCCCATAAGCAACCTGTACCTGGGTGCTTAAAGAATCTGGATTCATCAATATAAACACATTGGGGACATGTACCACATTTCTTAGTACCATTATTAATAGACTGACTAATTCTATCACCCTTACAATTGTCATAGCACAATTGCTGTTTCAAGTTCCTCCAATTTCTGTAAGTGTAAGTGGGATGATCACCTACCACATTTCTTGTTTGTTCATCAACCAAAAGTATATGCCAGTTATCTGCAATGGCCTTTTGCATTCTACTGGTGTTATTGCTATAGGGAAGAACTATATTAGTGACATCTGGAACTTTTCTCTTAATGTTTACTGTATCAGCCCTTGAAGAATAATAAGGTTTCGCTCTAGTGGTCCTAAGTTGTTCCGTTTGTGGATATACCCTGTTGATATCATCCTCTGCATAACCTCCCCTAAGAAAACCCCGTTTCAAACAATCTAATTCATTCTTTAATAGTTCATCATCACAGCACAAGCGAGATATTCTCATTGCTTGTCCTTTTATTATGTTATTGAATAACACTGGGTTATGCATACTATCCCTGCGCAAAAATGCTGGACAGTAACAAGGTTTTCTATACACCTTTGTTTTCAAGGATTGCGCTTCAAAATAACATCTAAGTAGTTAATACTGCTGTCAGAAAATTCCATAGTAAACTTTAAAAAAAATAGCTAAAGGAATTAACGGAGTCTAATAATGTTAGGCAACTTTCATTATTGCCCTTCCATAACAGAAAAAGGTCATCAACAAAACGTCTATAAAATAGTACGTTAGGATGACCTATTAAATGTTGCTGTTCCCATGCTACCATTATAAGATTCGCGTATGTATTCGCACAACTAGTGCCCATCGCTACTCCCTTTTTTTGCCTATAGTGTTTGTTCTGAAATAGGAACACATTGTTCTCCAAAGCAAGTTCTAACAGTAAACATAGAAAGTCTGCCTTAGAGACATCCATTCCATTACTTTCCACTAATAATCGTTTTAACATAGATAGACCTTCTGTATTGGAGATGCTTGTAAATAAAGCTTCAACGTCCATGGTTACTAACATATAGCAATTAAGATCATCAGAGCTCTGTATGAACCCATATAAATCTTTCAAAAATTGTTCCGTGTCCTTCAAAACATATTCATATCTAAGTAAAATGTTCTTTAATTCATGGTCCAAATAAATAGATAATGGTTCTGTTAACCAACCAGCCCCTGCCACTATAGGTCTAAACTTAGGAGCGGTTGGATTTTTATGGATCTTAGGTAGACCATGTAATCTTGGTGTTAAAGGGAAATCAACCTGAAAATACTCAAACATTTCTTTGGTTATAATACCCATAGTTCTACATTCAAGTAGGGACGAATTAACTAGTTCTATGATTGTATGTACTTCAAAACTAGAAATTTCCTCATATGCATCACTGTTTAACATGTCTAACATGGTGTTAAAATAGTATACAGCATCAAGGACTACTACAGGGCCTCCCTTGTCAGAAGGTCTAATCACTATGTTCACATTGTTTCGGAGATTTTTCAATGCTTCAAGTTCCCTCTTATTTAGATTACATCCATGCTCTGGTTTACTAAAATCAAGGTCATTATATATATTATTTTCAAAAGCCTTTAAAAATGTCTCAATATTGGCTGGTAGATGAGGCATAAAGTTACTTTTCTTTCTAAACAAAGTGATACCATCAACATTACCTGTTCCCAAGAGCAATTTCAAAGTCAAATTACGGGTAAACATGCGTACCGATATAATAGCATCACTAATATCGGTATTGCATGTTGGAATATAACCTAAACCTTTACTCAAAAGTTGGATTTCATCAGACGTCAAAATATAACTGGATATGTTCCAAACTAGGCTTCTTGAGTCCACATTTTCTTTATGGTACGCACCTGTGGATGTTGTGGTGCTTCCTTCCTTTTCTGTCCACGCTGTATATCCACATCGACTGATTTTTTCCGTCCTGGTCGTATTGGCAGTGGAAAAGCCGGAAAACCTTGTTTACTCTGCCCATCCATCAATATTTTCCTTCTCACAACCGTATCTGGGCGATTCACATGCTCGCCCTCAAAAACTGACTGAGCATCCATTGGTAATTCCATCAGTGTTGAATACACCGAAACTACAGGTTGCGGGGAGGTAAGCACATTTACTGGAACATCATTGTGCTCAGATATAAGTGCATTCATTAAAGAATCTTTCTGTTGTTCAACCAGTGTTCGAAGCTCACCGTGTTGTGTCTCTTCAGACCTTCCCTGTAAACCGCGTAAATTACACTCAGTGATTTTCTCCACATCGGTTATGACGACTTCCTGCTCATTACCATTTGGTTGGTAATGTGTTGTCCTAGTTCCATTAAAGCGATTCTTCACTGTTGTTCTCATATTGCCTGTAGTAGAATTGGCAACTTTGGACCACATAAATACATGATGTTTAGTAAAATCATCCAAATCCCTACTCAACTTCTTTTTCTTTTGCTCCAAAAGTTTGGATTCGTACCGGAGCACTTTATCAATGGTCTCTTGCAGGTAAACTTCAGTAGCATTGCTACTTGCTGATCCACAGACAAGGAATTATCAAACCAGGTTTGTTGATCTCTAATTACATTTTCATTTTGAAGTAGGACATTATCAGTGTTATATGCTGAGGGGGATGGTTTGTCTGCCAAAAATAACAATGCTATGTTTCTTAGCATTTAATTTAACCCATTTTCAGCAAATCAGGTATTTATAATGTCAATTACTGCTAGAGGTTTTCTGTATTAGAGGGGGACTGGACAATACCTCTCAGTTTGTAGTCATATGCAGACTTGGTTAGCCATATGTCATGGTTTTTGTCTGCAGGTCATAGAAGGAAACACTGAACAAAACTAATTCCAACACTCAGCCCTATGACAAAGCACTGCTTACCTTCATGCTTCAGATGCTGACCCTGTCACCTGCACCATGTATGTTCTGTCATTTAGCCAGTTAGCTACTTATCTTACCATACAGAGATCTATTTGTAACCCATTTATTGTATTACTCATGCTGCCATGTTTAATTTGTTTAAAAACACTTCTTTGAAACATGAATCAATTATTCTCTGAAACTAAATATAATAAACTTTCTACAAATTTAAGTTCATCTCAATCTGTCATCTTCTTTTTATAAATAAACTGAATCACATTTGTAAGTGTGAGCCTGTTGCAGACTAACCATGTATAAAGTGTTAAATGTTATAAATTGTCATTGTGTCTGAACTTTGCACACTCTCAATTTAGCTATAGCAAATGTTTATTTTATATCAAAGAGTATATTTTGTAGCAACTGGTGCAATAACTGTTATGTTACCATAGCCAAAGGTGACTAATTATATGTCTGAAGGGCAGATTGTTAAATTCACATGTACATTTTGAATGCCAAAATTTTTGGGAAGACAATTAAACAGGAATTGATGTAATTCCTCTGTGGTAATTTTATTCATTAACAAATAATGCATCATGTCATCTATTTGTTTATATGCTCTTAAAACATTTATATTATTGACCTTAAAAAATCTCCATCATTATTTAAGATATCATTCAGAGCAATAACTCAGGCTTCAGAGTGCATCACTAAAATTTCACCCTCATTGTCAACTTGCATATGCGTTCTAGATAAATTATTCATTAAATCATACAGCACGTTTCTTTTCCCTGAATTCAAATTATAATACTTACCTCTAGGTGTAGAATCCAACTGCAGTCTTATTTCATTTTCTCATAGAATCTGAAATAATTCTAACATTGGATGCAGCACCTAATTGTATGCATTTGGTTTACATAAAATGTTCACATTACTCTATTAACATTACCTCTGCTCAAAACATAACTCAAATTTAGCTGCTTGTAAACACACTAAACAATGACAGAGTTCTTAACTATGCTTCCATTAAGTCATGTGTAACACCCTTTTAGAAATACTCATTTCATTTACATTCACAATAAATCTATATACTTTACTAACAACAAAAAAAAACAGAGCTTGATATTCTGTTGAAAGCATATGCCATGTGTCTACCATTGCATTAAATGAGCACTGATGTGTCTTCATTTATGCACTCAGAAATGTGATTTTACCTTTGATCAGATATAATGTTCTCTAATTCCAAAAATTACCATATGGTCTACAGAGCTCTGCTATTCAGCATATTGGCAACATCAGGTATCCATAAAGTAAGTTAGGCTGCTGTTATAAATTGTGATTGTAGACCATTTCAGGCTTACATTATAAAGTATATCTGTATGAATATTTCTTTAAGATTGACTTCAAAGTAAAATGGGAGATACAACTATTTTTCAGTATGAATCAGACAAGTCTGAGGAAGTAAGGATCTGAGCTGATAACATATGATTTAAGTATGAACAAATGGCAAATACTCATGTTTTTCATATTCTTTCAGGTTGCCTAACAGCCAATGGTGATGCTTTTTTTGGTTAATTAGAGATGATACTTCAGTAGAAAATAAACAGTAGCATTGTGCTAATGCACAAATTAGAAAGAGACGGACATTCAGAGAATGAGACATTTGTGTGATGTTTGTTTCCACATTTCCTTTGATCCTCGCAGTAATAACTTGGCATATGTAGAATGGTGCCTGTCTAACAATCTGCAATTAAAAAAACATGCATATTGCACCATAATGGGAAGGCCTCTCTGCTGTTTATTATACTCTTCATTTCCATGCCGCATTTATATAAAGGGCAAATGCTTTCACTCCCAAAACTCTTCGCACTGGAAAGTATTCCCAGACTCATAATACTCATGCAATGAAAACATTGTAATAGTCTGCCTT
This sequence comes from Protopterus annectens, assembly GCF_019279795.1. Classification (NCBI taxonomy): domain Eukaryota; kingdom Metazoa; phylum Chordata; order Ceratodontiformes; family Protopteridae; genus Protopterus; species Protopterus annectens. Next base: position 1,862,968,616 of record NC_056737.1, read on the forward strand.
ATTAAGGTAAATAAAAAGCTTGAAAAAGAGCAAAAACAAAATAGCTTCCAGGAAGCTTTAAAATTATATCTTACATAAGTTTGTATATATAAGAAGTATGTCTTTCAAAGATGCAGCTGAGGTATATTCTACAAATATTGTTTACAGAGACACAATACTGTCATACGTTTGCAGAATCATTTGTAAATATACTTCTTTGTGTCCATTAAATTACATTCTAGCACTTCAGAATTGGCATTCATATTTTCTTTTTTTTATAACCTAATGTAGAAACAGGACTCTATTTTTGTATTGTCTGCATAATTAGACATCTGATATAAGCTAGATTATCTTATTTAATCTTAAAAGTAATCATGAATAATGCTGCGATAAGACCAGATTTTTGTCTGCCTCTCAAGTAATGTGGTCAAGAGATACTAATATAACTTTATCAGGAAATGACTTTATTACATTATTCACAGTAGGGTACTTCATCTTCTACAAAATCTCCATTTGCCCAGTGGATTAACGTTATCTCTATGCAAAATGATATGGAAAGAATTAATTAACCAGGTACATTCAATGAATATAAATAACAGAGCTCTTGACAGAGATAATTTCACATAAAAATTTGTAGGAATACTAGGTGGCTTGTTTTCAAAAATGTGTGTCTAATGTGAGAGCATACATTACACCTTTAAATTTAACATAGTAAATGTTTTTTTTTTTTTCCCTAATTCTGTTGTTCATTATAAATTGCACTTTCCAGATTAAAACAGTTTTGAGAAACTGTTTGACCTGTGATGTTTAGATGGTGTTGTGAGGTTTTTTTTTTTTTTTTTTTTTAGCTCATTGAACAAAGTACTATAGCTATTGCAGACTTCATTAGGCTGTTTCTATAGTATGCAACAGTGTTCTTATGATTTAAAAAAAATAATATTATGTGTCAGGTAGAGGGTGATTGATAATGCTACTAGCACTTATAGATCTATCATTAATATGTTATATTTCTTAAGTAATTCTAGTCTTGCTTAGCAGAGTTGAAACAGGTTGAACACATATGCAGAAAATTTTACACGGCAGCCAATAAAATACATCTTAGGCAATCTCTTTCCACAGAATTCTAGTGCCAAGTTAAGAATTTTTCCTAGAGATGTTTAAAAGCAATTTAGGAAAATGTACAATATAATGAAAAGGAGGTGACAGTAAGAAATGCAGGCTGCGTCCTAAATCTCTTGCAGTATTTAGAACTAGCTACCATAAACAAAAGTTCAGGTTTATAACAAAAGTTCATGACCCTAGCCAGCAAGTTTAGAACCTACCACTGGTTATAATAAACAAAAAAGTTGCACAACTGGAGATTCTGACAATTATGTAAGCAGTAATATCAGGCAAATAAAAAAAAACTGTTCCAATCTAGGGTAGTATATTTTAAATAACCACTTTATATTGACATTTTGCAAAGTACAAAATCTTCCAACAGCAAAATAACCAAAAAGTAAAACATAGCTTACTTCTGGTCAAATTAAGTTGAGGAGTAATCGCCAGTCTCATATATAAAGCAAAAGTATTGTAGCATAGCATTACCATCCAGTTATTTAAGTAATACAAATATGAAAATTAACAAATATGCAGAGAAAAAAGTAATAACTGAAAACAGTTCATCCATCTAAATGTATATCTTCTACAAGTCACTATAGCCAAAAACTCTGCAGGAGCTTCTCTCTATTTGAACTATATTGAGAAAAATGGAACAGTCTGCCTACAAATATAATAGCCATCACTACCTTGACCCAGTTCAAAAAATGCCTAAAAACAAACTTACAGTTAAATTGGACCTGCAATTGTAACTCACCAGGATAGATTTCCTCCATCTCATGTCTGCTCACCCATAATAACCTTCCCTCCAATACTTGTAGGCAATTAACCTGATTTTTTTTCAGCTTAAATAGCCTCTTTCGTCATACTTCATATCCTAATCTGCCTTTCACACTTAATCCTTTGCTCTATGTTTAATGTTTAATGATATCTCCAAATAGATATTCTATAACCAGACTGCTTAATGGTGTCTTCCTATAATCAGTGTAAACTTATCTATTTTTCTTTATCTTGTGTTATCACTTAATTTTTGTATCATAAATGACTTCTTGTATATGAAAATGTAAATGTCACTCTTCTGTAACTACAAAGTCATATTATGTCAAATCTTGTCTTTGTAATATGTGGAGCATTTCTCCCAGGGCCTCCACTGAAAAAGGACTTGTGTCCAGTCGGACTTTCCCGGTAAACAAATATAAAATAAAATAAATAAATAATAAATATAAAATAAAAATGATATAATGTTTTGCATTGCAAATTATTCTCTTATTATAGAGGTATTTTCTAATAAATTTGGTAAACCCAGATACTGCTGTCACTGACCACGATTCTGCTGACACACTGACCTGGAAGCTGCTGCTATCATTGACATGGATGCTGCTGTCACTGACCAGGATGCTGTTGTCCCTGACCTGGATTCCGCTGACTCTGATTTAAGCACCTTTCTTGGGAAACATTTCTTAAAAGAGTTGTGCCTTTCCCCTAAAATATGCAATTAGATTAAAAAAGCAAAACTTTGAAGAATTATCATGCACTCTTCCAACATTTTTTATGTGGTAAAATATTTCCCAAGAAAACGAAGAGTTTAAGAACTTATGTTTAATTAGATTATTAGAAAATTTCTTCCAACATTATCTATGCATCCAAATTCCCAGAATATATGTTTAGTATTATATTTTGGAAATCAAACATAACAGAGATGCTGTACAACCAAATGCAATTAAATTGGCAGATGTCTTGTATTATACAGACTCATTTTCTGCATATAAGGGTTCCTTTACGAAACCTCAAATGACAAGATGGCAATGAACCAACCTCAAATATCAAGATGCCAAGGAACCACCCTCAAATATCAGGATGCCAAGCAGCCAACCTTGAATGTTAAGGTGGCAAGGAATGAGCCTCAAATATCAGGATACCAAGGAAGCAAACTCAAAAGTCAAGATACAGAGGAACCCAAAATACCAAAAGGATGAAACTTCTGATTACAATCATTTTTTTTTTTTTTTGTGAGGTTAACCCTCTACATCCCCTCTGTTTTGGGTGGCAGCCTCCACACTCCTGGAATACATGTATTTACCAACTCCACAGTTGAAAAGTACAAAGAATTGAGACATCTCCCACATAAAAAATATCACCACCTGCTCACACTTATAGATCACACCATCTGTAATTTTCTCTGTAAAACAATAATTACTGTTTTGTTCTTTAGCTTCTTGTGTCTCCAGCAACTGATGCTCAAGTAACTAAATGTTATCCACTTGTAGATATACAGCTTATAACAGTATTTAGCAAAAAACATATATCTGTAGCTATTGTACCATATAGAGTTCCAGAAAACATGGACGTTACCTTTCTTTAAGCAATCAGCCCATTATTTAGGGAGAGGGCTGTCATACAATTAGACATTTTGAGTGGGAATAAAATACCCTATGCATTTATAATTTGAGGTGAAATAATGCATCCTAGTCAAAGAAATTAAGGCTGGATATAATAGTTTTAGAAGATTCATATGTCACAGCACATACTACTCATATTAGTGACTTGAGAAGCTCAGTATATTTTGGTAGTCACCTGCATTGCCAAGCATCATAACCTGCCACTGCATTACCCTTCATGTCAGGCTAGGACATACAGTGAAGAAACTGACTGGTTTAACTGCAATTTGAAAGGTTTTTCTGGAATAAGCAAATAAACTAAGACAAAAATCTGAGTCCCAATAGGGACCCTAAGATGCCACGAAGTTTCAGATTGTCTGTGATACATTTCAGAGTCTTTTTCCAACCTTCTGATCAGTTTTTGTGATATACCCTTTATGTCTGGACTTCTGGTAAATATTTTAATTTTAGTTTTACATTATGGATTAGTATAACAAAACTTATTAATTTCTTCTGGTTTTAGATAGCAATTTCACAAACCACAAATTATATTAATTAATAAACTATACAGAGGTGTGATTCATAAAGTTGTGGCATGGGTAAAAACATGACTTTAAGGACACAGTGAGTAAGACCTGATTACAAATATATCTTTTCTGCATCTTGGTTTTATAATCTCTCTCTCTTCATCAGGCAATACAAGATTTTGATGAGCTGGGAAAAAAACTTTTTGTCCCAACAGATTTTGCTCAGTTTTGATTTCTTTTGTGATAAAATACATGCCTAAAATTCATCTGACCACTGCTACTACACAAGATGCACTCAGACACACAACACAAACATCACTACATCAAATCCCTTAACAAACCCGACCCTAACACCAAACACATGAATATACAACACCTGTCCCCAATGGTAACCCTGAATCACACACACACACACGCACACACACACACACACACACACACACACACACACACACACACACACACACACACGCACGCACACACACACACACACACACACACACACACACACACACACACACACATGCTCTCACATTGTCCAACCCCACTCACCTTTCACAATGAAACAGTCCCTTGACATTTTGAACATTCAGCAATCCATATGTTCAATATTAAGCATTACACCTATCACTCATTGACCAAATGGATGTTCAATCAAATTGCAGGAACGCTGTTAAATACATTAGTGAATTTATTGAAAAAGGTATTTCAAATAATGCTAAACTGATAGCAGTTCTGATGGTCTTTTATGGTCAATGACATGTTCCTGAAAGTTATAAAACAACAAAAGAACCCCAAAATAGGGCAAAATCAATTAATAACTCAAATAATAGCCACTGATGATGAAACAAGCAAAACGGTGAATCAACGAACTTTAATGACTTAGCGCTTTCACCAGTACCACGCTGGTTTCTTCAGAGTCATTATCACAATCAATTAAAACACATTTATAACATCTGTCACATGATAATGAACTTACATAAAAAAAACAACAACCAATCCTAAACCTGCTCTACTATTTAAATATATCCTAATACTACTACAATAATTTAATATTCTAAATATTATACACAATAATAATACTTGATAAATCCAAGCATACACAGAAAACATAAAATACTTTTATAAAATTTATAAAACTACTAAATAGTGCATCCACTTAAATCTGACTGGATTTAAAATTCAAAATGGGTTTCAAAGACACACAGTCATTAAGACCAGGAAATTTCAAGGCATTTAACCTAAGTTGCCATTCAGTTTCCAAAACTGCAACTTTGTTAACCAAATCCCCACCTCTCTCAGTCATACAGACTCGATCCACAACAAAAAACAAAAACTTATTAAAATTGGGGCATGTAGTGGTGTGCAAATAAAGTGCATTGTGTATGTCTTTCTTTTTAATCAATCTAACGTGTTCTGATATCCTGTCCCTCAGTCTTCGAATGGTCTTACCCACATAAAAAGCTTCACATGCCATACAAGAAGCCACATACACTAAATTTCTAGTGTTACAATTACACTGCCCAGGGCAAGCAATAGTGTATTTATAATCAAAAACACACAGGTAAGACCCTTCACTAATAAACCTACACCAATTGCATGCCCCACATTTTGTCATATGTGATTTTTTATGTGGTCTAACCTCTTTTTCCAAAACTGACTTAAGGTTCTCACCCTTGCTAAAAACAATCAAAGGTTCGGCACCTAAAATCATCTTATTTTCATTACTCAAAAAGCACCTCCAGATATTTTTCAAACTAGCACACAATTCAGGTGCCCTGTTGTACTTCAAAACAAAAAATGGTCCTGTTTTGTTGTTCTCAACTTTACCTAATGGAACATTAGTGTTCAAGATTGGCATGTAAAGTGTATCCCTTTTCTTTAACACTTCTTTTCTGATTTTAAGCAACAATTTGAGAAGATAACCTTGTTCCAAAAACATTCCAATCAACTTAAAAATCTCTTTCCTAAAAATGTCACTGTTACTAACTAACCTAGATGTTCTAACCATTTGCCCCTTCACTATACCTCTTCTCTGGTACCAGGGGTGACAACTCCCAAAATGCAATAGAGAGTTAGAATAGCGCTCCTTCCTAAATATACTACTAGAAAAACCTTCATTAGTTTTAGTAATAGTTAGATCCAAAAAATTAATAACTTCATTGTTCCACAAGTATGTAAACCTGAGAAATTTTGTGGTGTCATTCAAGTAATCAACAAACTCAACTGCCGTTTTATCGTCACCTTTCCATAAAATCAATAAATCATCTAAAAACCTGTTGTACAAAATAATATTGTCATTGAACCTAGAAGGGAAAACAAAAAGCCTTTCCCAAGCCAATAAAACTAAGTTGGAAAAAAACGGGGCACATTTCGCACCCATTGCCACCCCAGAGAGCTGCTGATAAACCTCTCCTTCAAACATAATGAAATTGTTTTTCAAAACCAACTCCATAAGATCTTGAAGTAAATTAATTCTGTTTTTATCAACCGTAATACTAGCTAAGAGGCTGTCATAAAACATCTCTATACCCATCTAGTGCGGTATAACTGAAAAAAGATTGACCACATCAATTGTTAAAAAAAAAAACACGAATTATTAATTTTCACTTCCCTCAATCTCTCCAAACAATGCCATGAGTCCCTTAAGATGTGTGCTGCTTTACATACAGCGGACTTAGACAAAACATCTATAAATGCCGCAAGTGGTTCAGTCTTGGATCCCATAGCCGCAACAATAGGTCTAAAAGAGAAATTGTCTGTACCCTTATGGACTTTAGGAATACCAAAGATGGTTGGCATTGTGGGAAATTTGATTGTAAGGTAGTTAAATTCCATCTCATTAATAACTCCTTGGAATAATGCATCATGCAAAAATAAATCAATTTTAGCATATGCCCTGTTCAACTCATTTGTAGAAACCCTCGAGTACGTTGACTCATCATTCAAAATTTCAGTCATTTTTGAAATATAATCAATTTTAGTCATTATTACTATATCTCCACCTTTGTCAGGTTTCATAAACCTGTACTGGTTAGAGGTCTTAAAACTTTTCAACATAACTCTCTCATCTTCTGAAAGATTATCAGTTGTATTGATTTTTTTCTAATAAAATTCTTCTAAATTCACTCTCAACCATCTTTTCTAACAAAATAATATCAGTGTTAGGGGGTGGGATGAAAGTATTCTTTCTCTTTAAAATTTGTACAGATTCAATGTCCATCACACCCTCTTTATGTTTGTTAAAGGTTGAGAACAGAATCTGTAAATTCAACTGTCTCATAAAAAGTTTTAAGTTAACAAGCACCTGAGCAATATCCAATTTAAAATTGGGTACAAAATTCATGCCTTTACTAAAAAGGTCAAAATGTGTGTCACAAATCTCAATGTCAGTATAGTTATAGATGTAAAAAACACGTTTTTTCAAAATCTGATGTTTCATAACATAATACTCATCAATCATACCACCAGAAACACTGTCTTGGGTGTGTAAAGTCAAAACTTCATTGTCAGTTAACACATCAATAGAACCAACATCATCACTGAATTCCGATGACCCATACATGTCGACAAAATCATCAGAAAACCACAACTTGTTGTTACATTCAAAAACATTTTCATAACTTAATAATGACCCCTTTGATTGCCCCCCCCCGGGGAAATACAAACTGTGCATTCCTGCTGGTTTGCCCCCTGTTCATAAGTCTCTCGGATCTCCGAGGGCCATTCTGCTCTTTTAAAAAACCTTCATTTTGCTCTGCATAGTCATTAATGAAATCAGGTTCAACCGGCCTTTGTTCCAAGTCACAAACTACAGACTTGGCTCCAGGCGGATAAGCACAATTATTTTTGTAATCAGAAATATCTCTTGAAAGCTTCTTTTGTTTAAGAGTAATGTTCTTGTTGACAAACGCTTCAATATTCTCAGCGTTTTGTCAAAGTTAATTTGGTACTGAAAAAACAAAAGGTCACTAGTAATACTAATGTTTAATTCACTTATCTTTTCCTGCATTTGAGATAATTTGGCGTCACTGTTGCGAATAATAATGTCCAACATATCAATACCTGCTCAGTTGAAAAGGGTAGTTAATTCACAAAAGGCTTCTGAACCAGCTTCTACCTCCATAGGTAATTTCCAGATACGTAAACCTTTGGGCACCTGGTTGAGTTCCTTCGATTTTTTAAGAAACAAGTTATCAAGCTGAATTGCTTTAAATTTAACACATAGCTTCTCATACTGGTTAATTTGTTTCCTCAAGGATGGAAACACAGTAGCCATCTCCTCTGTACCTGACGGAAGATTGTCAAAAACCGGCATTTGAAACCAAGTTGAAAGGTCATGCTGCCGTCCAATCACTGCTGGTCTAGACAAAGGAGCAGACGGTGCATTGTTTAAGCTAGTACGCTTGGACACAGCTCCACTGTACGATGTAGAAGCATTCCCTTCCTGACCCGGTGCAATTCCAATAGGTGAATGCAAAGTAAAGAGTTCAGCCTGGGAGTCAATGGGGCTACCCGCCGAAACCACTCTACTCCCCCTCGCTTCTCCAGAATGTAGCTTAATAAGCTTATCAACCACTTGGGAAAGTTCCTTTAAAACACCCTCCATAGGAAAATTGATCTCTGTAGAATAAAAACACTGTCCTATAAGCGAACGTCACCAAAAGCTTTCAAGAGATATTTCTGATTACAAAAATAATTGTGCTTATCCGCCTGGAACCAAGTCTGTAGTTTGTGACTTGGAAGAAAGGCCAGTTGAACCTGATTTCATTAATGACTATGCAGAGCAAAATGAAGGTTTTTTAGAAGAGCAGAATGGCCCTCGGAGATCCGACAGACTTATGAACAGGGGGCAAACTGGCAGGAATGCACAGTTTGTATTTCCCCGGCGGGGGGGGGCAATCAAAGGGGTCGTTATTAAGTTATGACAATGTTTTTGAATGTAACAAGGTGTGGTTTTCTGATGATTTTGTCGACATTTATGGGCCATCGGAATTCAGTGATGATGTTGGTTCTATTGATGTGTTAACTGACAATGAAGTTTTGACTTTACACACCCATGACAGTGTTTCTGGTGGTGTGATTGATGAGTATTCTGTTATGAAACATCAGATTTTGAAAAAAATGTGGTTTTTACATCTATAACTATACTGACACTGAGATTTGTGACACACATTTTGACCTTTTTAGTAAAGGCATGAATTTTGTACCCAATTTTAAATTGGATATTGCTCAGGTGCTTGTTAACTCAAAACTTTTTATGAGACAGTTGAATTTACAGATTTTTTTCTCAACCTTTAACAAACACAAAGAGGATGTGATGGACATTGAATCTGTACAAATTTTAAAGAGAAAGAGTACTTTCATCCCTCCCCCTAACACTGATATTATTTTGTTAGAAAAGATGGTTGAGAGTGAATTTAGAAGAATTTTATTAGAAAAAATCAATACAACTGATAATCTTTCAGAAGATGAGAGAGTTATGTTGAAAAGTTTTAAGACCTCTAACCAGTACAGGTTTATGAAACCTGACAAAGGTGGAGGTATGGTAATTATGACTAAAATTGATTATATTTTGAAAATGACTGAAATTTTGAATGATGAGTCAACATACTCGAAGGTTTCTACAAATGAGTTGAACAGGGCATATGCTAAAATTGATTTATTTTTGCATGATGCATTATTCCAAGGAGTTATTAATGAGATGGAATTTAACTACCTTACAGTCAAATGTCCCACAATGCCAACCATCTTTGGTATCCCTAAAGTCCATAAGGGTACAGACAATTTGTCTTTTAGACCTATTGTTGCGGCTAGGGGATCCAAGACTGAACCCCTTGCGGCATTTATAGATGTTTTGTCTAAGTCCGCTGTATGTGAAGCAGCACAAATCTTAAGGGACTCATGGCATTGTTTGGAGAGATTGAGGGAAGTGAAAATTAATAATTTGTGTTTTGGTTTTTTAACAACTGATGTGGTCAATCTTTTTTCAGTTATACCGCACCAGATGGGTTTAGAGATGTTTTATGACAGCCTCTTAGCTAGTATTACGGTTGATAAAATCAGAATTAATTTACTTCAAGATCTTATGGAGTTGGTTTTGAAAAACAATTTCATTATGTTTGAAGGAGAGGTTTATCAGCAGCTCTCTGGGGTGGCAATGGGTGCGAAATGTGCCCCGTTTTTTTCCAACTTAGTTTTATTGGCTTGGGAAAGGCTTTTTATTTTCCCTTCTAGGTTCATTGAAAACATTATTTTGTACAACAGGTTTTTAGATGATTTATTGATTTTATGGAAAGGTGATGAAAAAACGGCAGTTGAGTTTGTTGATTACTTGAATGGCACCACAAAATTTCTCAAGTTTACATACTTGTGGAACAATGAAGTTATTAATTTTTTGGATCTAACTATTACTAAAACTAATGAAGGTTTTTCTAGTAGTATATTTAGGAAGGAGAGCTATTCTAACTCCCTATTGCATTTTGGGAGTTGTCACCCCTGGTACCAGAGAAGAGGTATAGTGAAGGGGCAAATGGTTAGAACATCTATGTTAGTTAGTAACTATGAAATTTTTAGGAAAGAGATTTTTAAGTTGATTGGAATGTTTTTGGAACGAGGTTATCTTCTCAAATTGTTGCTTAAAATCAGAAAAGAAGTGTTAAAGAAAAGGGACACACTTTACATGCCAATCTTGAACACTAATGTTCCATTAGGTAAAGTTGAGAACAACAAAACAGGACCATTTTTTGTTTTGAAGTACAACAACAGGGCACCTGAATTGTGTGCTAGTTTGAAAAATATCTGGAGGTGCTTTTTGAGTAATGAAAATAAGATGATTTTAGCTGCTGAACCTTTGATTGTTTTTAGCAAGGGTGAGAACCTTAAGTCAGTTTTGGAAAAAGAGGTTAGACCACATAAAAAATCACATATGACAAAATGTGGGGCATGCAATTGGTGTAGGTTTATTAGTGAAGGGTCTTACCTGTGTGTTTTTGATTATAAATACACTATTGCTTGCCC
>NC_056737.1:1862984617-1863217117 GCF_019279795.1 Protopterus annectens
CAGAAACACCATCTTTCCTCTGGGCTATATTAAATTAATCCTACCATAAGCACATCATATAATATCATCTTTGGACAGTACACCAACATGGCTTATACAGCTAGTTGGAAAAACAGGTACATGGAATGCCACAGAGCAATGAAACAACTCAACTCAAGCAATCTATCTTAATTCAAAAAATGCATAACTACTCATAGTGGATACTTACATGGAACTAAGAAAAGTTTTTGGGATAGTTTGGTTATGTGGAGATAATATTTAAATGACTGCTGAGTGATTTGGAAGAGTAACCAGTTGTAATTAAACACCATTTTTGAGGATTTAGACTCCAGCAAGTTTGGGAAAAGTTTAATATCATATGCTAAATTATCTAGTATTGATTACTGAGATACCCAGGTAAGTAAAACAAACCTATTTAGTGGCTAAGTATCCAATAATGTGCATAGAAAATAATTTTCCAAAAATTCTTATTTATGTTTGCTAGTTACCCTTATGAATAAACCTATCCCTAAATTTCAGTTCTTAAGACTATGTGATGCAGAAAAGAACTTTGATTGTATAGCAGAAGATCTGAGCCAAAGGTTCTTGCACTAAGGGTACAATATTTGAGAAGTTAGGCAGAAAAACAGGAGGTTAATAATTATCTAGCAGTAATCTACTACATTCATAGGAAATTATCACTCAGTAGTCCACAAAAGTTGATACTAACTTACATTTTAAATGACATATGGAAATAATGCCAAGAATGTGTCTGAAATTATAAAAATGATAAAATACAATTGGCCTGTGATTTGGACTAATAATGCATTAAACCGAAAGAGAATTAAACTGAGAGAGAATTTGCTTTGGTGTTTCCGAGTTGTCTTTTTGTTTTTCGCTAGTTTGTCTTACTTTGGTTCATGTCTGTTGGAGTTTGTTATGGCTTTGGACAGTCCTTGTGGAACACCAACTATTCTTGACTTGACCCCACCACAACAGGATGGAGTGGGGTATTTGACACAGTTAATAGAACAATTATCTCAACGTGTGAGCCAGTTACAGACTAGAGTGGATGCCATTCCTTCTGTTCCTGCCATTGTTCAACCTTCTGCTTCTGCGTTGGTAATTGGAGGTGGTAGGCATCCTGATACTAGTTCAGTACATCCCCCTCTGACCTTACAAACTGGAAGTGTGATACCAACTGGAAGTGATGTCACACGAGCTGAACAACTGCACCAGAGGAGTAATCCAGGTGATGAAAGGGCAGCAAATGGCAGAGAACCTACAGGTTCAACAGCTTCAGCATCTGGTTCAACAACTCTACCTGTTTTTTCCAACAACCAGCCAGGTAGTGTCAACCTTACTAACAATATAATAACTGACAAATGACTTAATATGAGAAGTTCTACAGGATTTAATACCATGAAAGACTTACCAACTTTTACTCAGTGGTTAGAAATGCCAATTCCTTTATTCCATTCGCAACCTAACCAACCAACATCTTCTGAAACAGAGGACTCAGGTAACATAGTTTCATTATTACAAGACCTTGACAAAAAACTTTTCAAATATAAAAAACTTTTTTAGAAGTTACTTACTTACATCAATGTGTCAATGAAAACATTGTTCCCAAAGGCTTGCGTGTCCACCAATACCCTACGGGGTTAGAGCCAGGTTAATTGTTTCACAAAGAACTTATTGAGTTGTTTAACATTCAGGGACTTGCCCTGTTGAACCTGATGATTAAACATTATGAGACTTCTATTAACCTTTTACAACAAGAAGCTACTAGCTTAGATGCTGCTATCAAGGGTCATGTAAACTTTTCAAGATATGCTTTTGATTGCAACAGAATTTTTGACAGTATAGACCAACAAATGATGAAATTTAGAGAAATTAAAGTAAAAAAAAAACTAGCTAGAGATTGTAAAGCATATGGTGAGGGGAATGCCTACCCCCCACCCCCAAGTTCACAAGTACCAAAATCCAGCAATGCTGCTATGAATGTATTTTTGTGTAACACAACAAACAGAAATGAATTAACACATGGTCTATCTGTCTCAAATGATAGTAGTGCACTTCCATCAGGTGAGGGACCTATGTTACCCCAACAGTCAATTGTGAATAATACATCAGCTAATGCCCAAAATGTTCAGCATCAAGCCAACCAATACAATCTGAGATCAAAGAACAAGAAATCTCATTCTAACAACAACTACAAAGGGAAGAATTGGAAATGCAGGAGATGATACCACCTCTTATTGCACTAGCTTCCCCGACAACTAATGCTGCAGATTTTGGACTAAGGAATATCTTTATGAATAATGATAAAGATTTTAAAATTTACAATTTTTCTGATGTTACTATAGATCAACCACTGGTGGAACTATTAGCCAAGGGGTACACTTTCGTCCCCACAAGAAAAGCAGACTTAGTTAAAACTTTAATTGATTTAAAATTATTTGTGCGTAAACTCAATTTGTCTATGCTTTTTGTTGACAATATTATGCTTCAGTCTAGTGCATTACATCCTTCAAGTACTTTTTGTCCCCCTTTACACCCAACTTTACAATGTTTTGAACTCATTTGTGAGTTGGATTTATATAATGTTTTAGGGGTGGGTAGTAATCATAAGAAGAATAAAAGGAAGAATGCTTCATCTGTAAATGTTACTAGTGAACAACTGTATTTATTACAACTAATTCAAGAAGCCCCAGTCCGTATTATGGTCCCAGGTAAGGGAGGGGGGCTTGTTGTTATGAATGTGGAGGACTATGCCAATAAAATGGACCAAATAGTCCGAAGTTCCACATATCAGTTGGTTTCACGTAATGAGTTAAATCAAGCATATAGTAAAATAAAGTCTTATTTATATAAAATGTTGTTAGAAACCAGAATTACTGCTGACTTGTTTAGATATTTATCTATGCCTTCCCCAAGGATACCTGTTTTGTTTGGTATCCCTAAGTTACATAAAAATGTGAATAATCCACCTATGCGACCTTTGGTGGATGCTAGGGCAAGTATAACTTACCCTTGGGCAAAATGGGTAGACCAAAAGTTGAAGAAGTATGTAACTCAAGAGAAATATATATGTAAAGATTCTTGGTCATTCTTGTCACAGATCAAGAATATAGAATTCGATGCTGACTTCAATTTTCTAACAGTGGATGTGGTAGATTTATACTCTTCTATCCCCCATGCGGAAGGCATCGAACGAGTCAGTAGTTACCTGAGAGCTAAAGCAGTAGCCTCTGATGAGGTGGCTTTAATAGAGGAAATGCTTGACATAATCTTGTATAATAATTTCATTTTATGTAATGATAAGTTATATGTTCAACAGACCGGTGTAGCTATGGGGTCACCCTGTGGGGCAAGTTATGCCAATTTGGTAATGGCCTCATGGGAACAAGAATTTATCTTTGGTAAACAAGAAGTAAAACAGTACATCCAGTTCTACACACGGTTTTTGGATGATATTTTTATCATTTTTGAAGGAAATAAGGAAGCAGCTAGTAAACTAGTAGATTATCTTAACAACACTACAAATTTCCTTTCCTTTACTTATGTATTTGAAATGACCAGGACTTCATACTTGGATGTGGATCTTAGTAAAGATATAGAAAGGAACACATATGTAGTGAAAATTTATAGAAAGGCCACATATTCAAACTCTTTATTACATTTTAGCAGTTGCCATCCATGGCACCAAAAGAAATCAGTGGTGAAGGGCCAACTCGTGAGAGCTGCCCGTATGGTCACGCTGGACCAGGATTTCATGGATGAATGTAATAATTTGAGGTCAATGTTTGTTAGGAGAGGTTACCCAGTAAATTTTTTTGAGTGTCTACTGGAAGAAGTATAAAACAAGAGAGAACAGGGGTTGTATAAACCCATTTTGTCCATTGGTTTACAAAGTGTTATAATAAGTGACAGAGAATTACAACAAAAAGAAGTATGGAATTTAAGTTTAATAACACCCTATAGTAGTAATGCAAGGGAAATAATGTCAATTTTGAACAAAAATTGGGAAATAATTAGGAGAGATCCTCACCTTTCTTACAAGGTCAAAAGCAAACCCCGGATTACTTACAAGAGGGGGACTAATTTAAAGGAATTATTACAACATAAAAAAACCACCCCACAGTGGAAGTGTGGCATGTACAAATGCCAAATGTGTAACTACTGTAAATACATGAGTACAAGACAAGACATTGAAGTTAAAAATATTAGTTTTAAAATTAAATTGAAGTACACTTGTCAGTCCAAGTTTGTGGTTTATGTAGCTCAGTGTCAATGCTGTGCAGTGTTTTACATAGGCAAAACGGATAGAAGGTTAAAAGAACGAGTATACGAACATCTGTATAAAATAAAGACTCTTAGAGAAAATGCACTGGCTAGACACATTATTTCCTATCCACAACATTCATTTTTGTTCAAAGCAATTGATTCAGTTGTTGATGATAATCGGGGGGGGGGGCCCGCTTACACTTTTACTTGAGCAACTTGAGTTAAGTTGGCAAATATGCACTGGGGCAATATTTTACCCAGGTTTGAATGAGACAATATCTTTAAACAGTATGCTGAAGTTGAAAAATCTTAAACGTTAATGTGCATATGCATTTTTATAAAATGCGTTCATATTTGTGATATCTGACTTCATTTGACTCGGATATGTAAGTTTCTGACTTCTTAGTTAACTAAGTAATATCATATTTTGAGAGTCAACACAATTATTTGAGATACAGTATTGTTAGTATATGTATGTTTGTATATATATTTCTACCACCATTACAAGTAAAAATTCTGAAGGAAGGGAAGGGTTGAGATGTTCTAAAATATTGTCAGTCATATTTGTTTTTTAAAAATGTTTTAAGTAGCAATAATGTGGATGTGCCTTTAAGACACAAGATTTTAATTAGAAGTGTCATGTGACAAAAAGGGTGTGTATATATTGTTTGTGTTGAAGTTTGTTCAGTTTCTGATGAAGTCTTGCCACATGTGCAAGATGAAAAGCGCTTCATTAAACTGAAAGAGAATTAAACTGAGAGAGAATTTGCTTTGGTGTTTCCGAGCTGTCTTTTTGTTTTTCGCTAGTTTGTCTTACTTTGGTTCCTGTCTGTTGGAGTTTGTTATGGCTTTGGACAGTCCTTGTGGAACACCAACTATTCTTGACTTGACCCCACCACAACAGGATGGAGTGGGGTATTTGACACAGTTAATAGAACAATTATCTCAACGTGTGAGCCAGTTACAGACTAGAGTGGATGCCATTCCTTCTGTTCCTGCCATTGTTCAACCTTCTGCTTCTGCGTTGGTAATTGGAGGTGGTAGGCATCCCGATACCGGAAGTGTGATACCAACTGGAAGTGATGTCACACGAGCTGAACAACTGCACCAGAGGAGTTGTCCAGGTGACGAAAGGGTGCCGAATGGCAGAAAACCTACAGGTTCAACAGCTTCAGCATCTGGTTCAACAACTCTACCTGTTTTTTCCAACAACCAGCCAGGTAGTGTCAACCTTACTAACAATATAATAACTGACAAATGACTTAATATGAGAAGTTCTACAGGATTTAATACCATGAAAGTCTTACAAACTTTTACTCAGTGGTTAGAAACGCCAATTCCTTTATTCCATTCGCAACCTAACCAATCAACACCTTCTGAAACAGAGGACTCAGGTAACATAGTTTCATTATTACAAGACCTTGACAAAAAACTTTTCAAATACAAAAAACTTTCTTTAGAAGTTACTTACTTACGTCAATGTGTCAATAAAAACATTGGTCCCAAAGGCTTGTGTGTCCACCAATACCCTACGGGGTTAGAGCCAGGTTCATTGTTTCACAAAGAACGTATTGAGTTGTTTAACATTCAGGGACTTGCCCTGTTGAACCTGATGATTAAACATTATGAGACTTCTATTAACCTTTTACAAGAAGAAGCTACTAGCTTAGATGCTGCTACCAAGGGCCATGTAAACTTTTCAAGATATGCTTTTGATTACAACAGAATTTTTGACAGTATAGACCAACAAATGATGAAATTTAGAGAAATTAAAGTAAAAAAAACTAGCTAGAGATCGTAAAGCATATGGTGAGGGGAATGCCTACCCCCCACCCCCAAGTTCACAAGTACCAAAATCCAGCAATGCTGCTATGAATGTATTTTTGTGTAACACAACAAACAGAAATGAATTAACACATGGTCTATCTGTCTCCAATGATCGTAGTGCACTTCCATCAGGTGAGGGACCTATGTTACCCCAACAGTCAATTGTGAATAATACATCAGCTAACGCCCAAAATTTTCAGCATCAAGCCAACCAATACAATCTGAGATCAAAGAACAAGAAATCTCATTCCAACAACAACTACAAAGGGAAGAATTGGAAATGCAGGAGATGATACCACCTCTTATTGCACCAGCTTCCCCGACAACTAATGCTGCAGATTTTGGACTAAGGAATATCTTTATGAATAATGATAAAGATTTTAAAATTTACAGTTTTTCTGATGTTACTATAGATCAACCACTGGTGGAACTATTAGCCAAGGGGTACACTTTCATCCCCACAAGAAAAGCAGACTTAGTTAAAACTTTAATTGATTTAAAATTATTTGTGCGTAAACTCAATTTGTCTATGCTTTTTGTTGACAATATTATGGTTCAGTCTAGTGCATTACATCTTTAAAGTACTTTTTGTCCCCCTTTACACCCAACTTTACAATGTTTTGAACTCATTTGTGAATTAGATTTATATAATGTTTTAGGGGTGGGTAGTAATCATAAGAAGAATAAAAGGAAGAATGCTTCATCTGTAAATGTTACTAGTGAACAACTGTATTTATTACAACTAATTCAAGAAGTCCCAGTCCGTATTATGGTCCCAGATAAGGGAGGGGCTTGCTGTTATGAATGTGGAGGACTATGCTAATAAAATGGACCAAATAGTCCGAAGTTCCACATATCAGTTGGTTTCACGTAATGAGTTAAATCAAGCATATAGTAAAATAAAGTCTTATTTATATGAAATGTTGTTAGAAACCAGGATTACTGCTGACTTGTTTAGATATTTATCTATGCCTTCCCCAAGGATGCCTGTTTTGTTTGGTATCCCTAAGTTACATAAAAATGTGAATAATCCACCGATGCGACCTTTGGTGGATGCTAGGGCAAGTATAACTTACCCTTGGGCAAAATGGGTAGACCAAAAGTTGAAGAAGTATGTAACTCAAGAGAAATATATATGTAAAGATTCTTGGTCGTTCTTGTCACAGATCAAGAATTTAGAATTCGATGCTGACTTCAATTTTCTAACAGTGGATGTGGTAGATTTATACACTTCTATCCCCATGCGGAAGGCATCGAATGAGTCAGTAGTTACCTGAGAGCTAAAGCAGTAGCCTCTGATGAGGTGGCTTTAATAGAGGAAATGCTTGACATAATCTTGTATAATAATTTCATTTTATGTAATGATAAGTTATATGTTCAAAAGACCGGTGTAGTTATGGGGTCACCCTGTGGGGCAAGTTATGCCAATTTGGTAATGGCCTCATGGGAACAAGAATTTATCTTTGGTAAACAAGAAGTGAAACAGTAAATCCAGTTCGACACACGGTTTTTGGATGATATTTTTATCATTTTTGAAGGAAATAAGGAAGCAGCTTGTAAACTAGTAGATTATCTTAACAGCACTATAGATTTCCTTTCCTTTACTTATGTATTTGAAATGACCAGGACTTCATACTTGGATGTGGATCTTAGTAAAGATATAGAAAGGAATACATATGTAGTGAAAATTTATAGAAAGGCCACATATTCAAACTCTTTATTACATTTTAGCAGTTGCCATCCATGGTACCAAAAGAAATCAGTGGTGAAGGGCCAACTTGTGAGAGCTGTCCGTATGGTCACGCTGGACCAGGATTTCATGGATGAATGTAATAATTTGAGGTCAATGTTTGTTAGGAGAGGTTACCCGGTAGATTTTTTTGAGTGTCTACTGGAAGAAGTAAAAAAACAAGAGAAAACAGGGGTTGTATAAACCCATTTTGTCCATTGGTTTACAAAGTGTTATAATAAGTGACAGAGAATTACAACAAAAAGAAGTATGGAATTTAAGTTTAATAACACCCTATAGTAGTAATGCAAGGGAAATAATGTCAATTTTGAACAAAAATTGGGAAATAATTAGGAGAGATCCTCACCTTTCTTACAAGGTCAAAAGCAAACCCCGGATTACTTACAAGAGGGGGACTAATTTAAAGGAATTATTACAACATAAAAAAACCACCCCACAGTGGAAGTGTGGCATGTACAAATGCCAAATGTGTAACTACTGTAAATACATGAGTACAAGACAAGACATTGAAGTTAAAAATATTAGTTTTAAAATTAAATTGAAGTACACTTGTCAGTCCAAGTTTGTGGTTTATGTAGCTCAGTGTCAATGCTGTGCAGTGTTTTACATAGGCAAAACGGATAGAAGGTTAAAAGAATGAGTATACGAACATCTGTATAAAATAAAGACTCTTAGAGAAAATGCACTGGCTAGACACATTATTTCCTATCCACAACATTCATTTTTGTTCAAAGCAATTGATTCAGTTGTTGATGATAATCGGGGGGGGGGGGGCCCGCTTACACTTTTACTTGAGCAACTTGAGTTAAGTTGGCAAATATGCACTGGGGCAATATTTTACCCAGGTTTGAATGAGACAATATCTTTAAACAGTATGCTGAAGTTGAAAAATCTTAAACGTTAATGTGCATATGCATTTTTATAAAATGCGTTCATATTTGTGATATCTGACTTCATTTGACTCGGATATGTAAGTTTCTGACTTCTTAGTTAACTAAGTAATATCATATTTTGAGAGTCAACACAATTATTTGAGATACAGTATTGTTAGTATATGTATGTTTGTATATATATTTCTACCACCATTACAAGTAAAAATTCTGAAGGAAGGGAAGGGTTGAGATGTTCTAAAATATTGTCAGTCATATTTGTTTTTTAAAAATGTTTTAAGTAGCAATAATGTGGATGTGCCTTTAAGACACAAGATTTTAATTAGAAGTGTCATGTGACAAAAAGGGTGTGTATATATTGTTTGTGTTGAAGTTTGTTCAGTTTCTGATGAAGTCTTGCCACATGTGCAAGATGAAAAGCGCTTCATTAAACTGAAAGAGAATTAAACTGAGAGAGAATTTGCTTTGGTGTTTCCGAGCTGTCTTTTGTTTTTCGCTAGTTTGTCTTACTTTGGTTCCTGTCTGTTGGAGTTTGTTATGGCTTTGGACAGTCCTTGTGGAACACCAACTATTCTTGACTTGACCCCACCACAACAGGATGGAGTGGGGTATTTGACACAGTTAATAGAACAATTATCTCAACGTGTGAGCCAGTTACAGACTAGAGTGGATGCCATTCCTTCTGTTCCTGCCATTGTTCAACCTTCTGCTTCTGCGTTGGTAATTGGAGGTGGTAGGCATCCCGATACTAGTTCAGTACATCCCCCTCTGACCTTAGAAACTTGAAGTGTGATACCAACTGGAAGTGATGTCACACGAGCTGAACAACTGCACCAGAGGAGTTGTCCAGGTGACGAAAGGGCGCCGAATGGCAGAAAACCTACAGGTTCAACAGCTTCAGCATCTGGTTCAACAACTCTACCTGTTTTTTCCAACAACCAGCCAGGTAGTGTCAACCTTACTAACAATATAATAACTGACAAATGACTTAATATGAGAAGTTCTACAGGATTTAATACCATGAAAGTCTTACAAACTTTTACTCAGTGGTTAGAAACGCCAATTCCTTTATTCCATTCACAACCTAACCAATCAACACCTTCTGAAACAGAGGACTCAGGTAACATAGTTTCATTATTACAAGACCTTGACAAAAAACTTTTCAAATATAAAAAACTTTCTTTAGAAGTTACTTACTTACGTCAATGTGTCAATAAAAACATTGTTCCCAAAGGCTTGTGTGTCCACCAATACCCTACGGGGTTAGAGCCAGGTTCATTGTTTCACAAAGAACGTATTGAGTTGTTTAACATTCAGGGACTTGCCCTGATTGCCCATGATTAAACATTATGAGACTTCTATTAACCTTTTACAAGAAGAAGCTACTAGCTTAGATGCTGCTACCAAGGGCCATGTAAACTTTTCAAGATATGCTTTTGATTACAACAGAATTTTTGACAGTATAGACCAACAAATGATGAAATTTAGAGAAATTAAAGTAAAAAAAACTAGCTAGAGATCGTAAAGCATATGGTGAGGGGAATGCCTACCCCCCACCCCCAAGTTCACAAGTACCAAAATCCAGCAATGCTGCTATGAATGTATTTTTGTGTAACACAACAAACAGAAATGAATTAATACATGGTCTATCTGTCTCAAATGATAGTAGTGCACTTCCATCAGGTGAGGGACCTATGTTACCCCAACAGTCAATTGTGAATAATACATCAGCTAACGCCCAAAATTTTCAGCATCAAGCCAACCAATACAATCTGAGATCAAAGAACAAGAAATCTCATTCCAACAACAACTACAAAGGGAAGAATTGGAAATGCAGGAGATGATACCACCTCTTATTGCACCAGCTTCCCCGACAACTAATGCTGCAGATTTTGGACTAAGGAATATCTTTATGAATAATGATAAAGATTAAAAAATTTACAGTTTTTCTGATGTTACTATAGATCAACCACTGGTGGAACTATTAGCCAAGGGGTACACTTTCGTCCCCACAAGAAAAGCAGACTTAGTTAAAACTTTAATTGATTTAAAATTATTTGTGCGTAAACTCAATTTGTCTATGCTTTTTGTTGACAATATTATGGTTCAGTCTAGTGCATTACATCTTTAAAGTACTTTTTGTCCCCCTTTACACCCAACTTTACAATGTTTTGAACTCATTTGTGAATTAGATTTATATAATGTTTTAGGGGTGGGTAGTAATCATAAGAAGAATAAAAGGAAGAATGCTTCATCTGTAAATGTTACTAGTGAACAACTGTATTTATTACAACTAATT
The DNA here is from genome assembly GCF_019279795.1 of Protopterus annectens. Lineage (NCBI taxonomy): Eukaryota > Metazoa > Chordata > Ceratodontiformes > Protopteridae > Protopterus > Protopterus annectens. The sequence continues at coordinate 1,862,995,653 of NC_056737.1, forward strand.
CAAGAAGTCCCAGTCCGTATTATGGTCCCAGATAAGGGAGGGGGGCTTGCTGTTATGAATGTGGAGGACTATGCTAATAAAATGGACCAAATAGTCCGAAGTTCCACATATCAGTTGGTTTCACGTAATGAGTTAAATCAAGCATATAGTAAAATAAAGTCTTATTTATATGAAATGTTGTTAGAAACCAGGATTACTGCTGACTTGTTTAGATATTTATCTATGCCTTCCCCAAGGATGCCTGTTTTGTTTGGTATCCCTAAGTTACATAAAAATGTGAATAATCCACCGATGCGACCTTTGGTGGATGCTAGGGCAAGTATAACTTACCCTTGGGCAAAATGGGTAGACCAAAAGTTGAAGAAGTATGTAACTCAAGAGAAATATATATGTAAAGATTCTTGGTCGTTCTTGTCACAGATCAAGAATTTAGAATTCGATGCTGACTTCAATTTTCTAACAGTGGATGTGGTAGATTTATACACTTCTATCCCCCATGCGGAAGGCATCGAATGAGTCAGTAGTTACCTGAGAGCTAAAGCAGTAGCCTCTGATGAGGTGGCTTTAATAGAGGAAATGCTTGACATAATCTTGTATAATAATTTCATTTTATGTAATGATAAGTTATATGTTCAAAAGACCGGTGTAGTTATGGGGTCACCCTGTGGGGCAAGTTATGCCAATTTGGTAATGGCCTCATGGGAACAAGAATTTATCTTTGGTAAACAAGAAGTGAAACAGTAAATCCAGTTCGACACACGGTTTTTGGATGATATTTTTATCATTTTTGAAGGAAATAAGGAAGCAGCTTGTAAACTAGTAGATTATCTTAACAGCACTATAGATTTCCTTTCCTTTACTTATGTATTTGAAATGACCAGGACTTCATACTTGGATGTGGATCTTAGTAAAGATATAGAAAGGAATACATATGTAGTGAAAATTTATAGAAAGGCCACATATTCAAACTCTTTATTACATTTTAGCAGTTGCCATCCATGGTACCAAAAGAAATCAGTGGTGAAGGGCCAACTTGTGAGAGCTGTCCGTATGGTCACGCTGGACCAGGATTTCATGAATGAATGTAATAATTTGAGGTCAATGTTTGTTAGGAGAGGTTACCCAGTAGATTTTTTTGAGTGTCTACTGGAAGAAGTAAAAAAACAAGAGAAAACAGGGGTTGTATAAACCCATTTTGTCCATTGGTTTACAAAGTGTTATAATAAGTGACAGAGAATTACAACAAAAAGAAGTATGGAATTTAAGTTTAATAACACCCTATAGTAGTAATGCAAGGGAAATAATGTCAATTTTGAGAAAAAATTGGGAAATAATTAGGAGAGATCCTCACCTTTCTTACAAGGTCAAAAGCAAACCCTGGATTACTTATATTGATGATAGTCGGGGGGGTCCACTTACACTTTTACTTGAGCAACTTGAGTTAAGTTGGCAAATTCGCACTGGGGCAATGTTTTACCCAGGTTTGAATGAGACAATATCTTTAAACAGTATACTGAAGTTGAAAAATCTTAAACGTTAATGTGCATATGCATTTTTATAAAATGCATTCATATTTGTGATATCTGACTTCATTTGACTCGGATATGTAAGTTTCTGACTTCTTAGTTAACTAAGTAATATCATATTTTGAGAGTCAACACAATTATTTGAGATATAGTATTGTTAGTATATGTATGTTTGTATATATATTTCTACCACCATTACAAGTAAAAATTATGAAGGAAGGGAAGGGTTGAGATGTTCTAAAATATTGTCAGTCATATTTGTTTTTAAAAAATGTTTTAAGTAGCAATAATGTGGATGTGCCTTTAAGACACAAGATTTTAATTAGAAGTGTCATGTGACAAAAAGGGTGTGTATATATTGTTTGTGTTGAAGTTTGTTCAGTTTCTGATGAAGTCTTGCCACATGTGCAAGAAGAAAAGCGCTTCATTAAACTGAAAGGGAATTAAACTGAGAGAGAATTTGCTTTGGTGTTTCCGAGCTGTCTTTTTGTTTTTCGCTAGTTTGTCTTACTTTGGTTCCTGTCATATGGAAATAATGCCAAAAATGTGTCTGAAATTATAAAAATTATAAAATACAATTGGCCTGTGATTTGGACTAATAATGCCTTAGCAAGTCTATTATCTACAACATGTGGATTCAGTTAGTTTTAGATGTGAGAAAACATTTGTAGAACATTTTATTTGTATTTCATTAAGAGAACAGTCAAGTAACAACAACTGTGGTCATGATCGAACAATGACCCAATTAGTAAACTTGCTAACACTAATATTTAGCATGAACAGTCTATAGAAAAAAGGAAAGAAAATTAAGGTATACATCAGAACTATGATTTCATCAATTGTGTGCATAAAAATATAGGGAAGAGAGTGATACTAGAAATAACATGAAGTGACAGACAAAGGTATAGAAAGTAAATTCAGAGAGAGTATTAAAACAGTCCGCTGGAACATTCCAACTAAAGACAGGGAGATGCAGGGGAATAACCATGGTATATCACACTAGAAGGGTGGGGGGGTGTAATGAGCCAGCAAGAGATGTTGCAACCCATCCACAAATGTAAGCCAATCAGAAACAGATTCATAGGCCTTAGGATGTCCATATACTATGTCAAATAGTTTTGAGGATTCAGGAGTAGATTGGGCCAGAAGTTTGCCTTTGTGGATGAGCCATCTACAGAGATTGCCATTTATAAGACTGCTTAGTGGCTTCCAAGCAGAGGCTGAATAACATCTCACAAATGTAGACAGTTGAAACATCCAAAGATGGTCCCCATGGTCCTGTAGACCTCTATTACTGGAGGAAACATGTCCATAAAAAAGGACATATCACAGGACAGTTTCATACCCATAATAAGGTTAACACAAATTACAACAGAAGGCCAAAGATTTTAGATTGGGGGTACAATCCCAAAACCTGAGAATAACATTAGGGTTTAAGGAACCAGAACTCCTAAGAGATAGTAGAAATAGCTTGACCTTTAGATATGCTAGTGGCTGGCTTCTGGGAACCACAATGTACAAAGATCATGTTTTTCATTTTCATAGAGATAAGGGAATTCCTGGAGATTCAGCAGGTACCTCAAAAACAGCCTACATACAACTCAACATTGTTACGTCCAGTATCTGAAAGCCATAAAGTAATAGATGTGCTTGTTGTCTCTTAAATGAAAACAGCATAACAGAGTAAATACTAGAGGTCTTGATGTTACATTTCTTTGGTTGACGTAGGGCAAGGTTAGAACAGAGGGTGGTGAAGAGGAAGGGTTCCATAAGGATATGTGAAACAAAAGGAGAGTCATCTATCATATATCTTAATGAAAGGTATCGCAAAAAGGAAGCAATGGATACTTCCCAAAAATTCTGAAACCCTTTGAAGGATTGTAAAGTTTGTTCACCATTAATAAATGTAGTTAAGTCTGAGAGCCATTGTATGCTGTTGCTACTCCATTTCAAGTGAAATATGGGGGAACCATTAAATATGAAGTGAGGACTGCCCCAGATAGGAATTGAAAATCCACATAAGTCTGGCCAAAGGAGTGTTTTAAAAAAAAGTTTGTGGGCTTGATTGGTTAGTTTAATGGAGTACCAAGTTCACAAATGCCTTGGAAGAGATATCATATACCAGTTTAAACCCCAAGGAGAGACAGTGTGTATAATATTCCTTTCAATTTGAGCACATCTGAGAAGTGTGCCATGGTCAAAAGAAAATAAATGAGACAACACAATTGCCCCAGAATATAGACTCTAGTCACGAATTCCTAAACCTGAGAAGGGAGAACAGGTTATCCTAACTTTCATTTTGACTATCTTCCTTTCTCTATCATAGATAAGAGTCAAGTAATTTAGTAATCTTACGCAACCTGAAAACATAAGAGCAATATGTAAAGTAACATTCTGATGGCAGCTATATGGCCTAATAAGAAGAGAGACATATAGTTCCATGAATGGACCCACAAAAAAGCTTTGTCCCAAACATCTCAGAGATTAGCTTGACATGGTGCATTGATATCATAGTTTAGATTAATAGAAAGATAGTATGGAAAACTTTTAGCCCATTTATAAGGAAAAGTTATTACAGCAGATTTGATGGAACAACCTGCCACATTGATCTGATGAGATCAGATTTCTATGTCTTAACTCTAAGCATTGAGGTATATCAAAACATGTATAACAAATTAAAAATTGTGTGAATGTCTTCAGTTTGACAACTGGTGAAAACTACATAATCAACAGCAAAAACAAAGAATACCACTGCCGTAAACTGTGCTTCTGTAAAATCCAATACAAACAAAAGAGAAAAAGAGCACAGTGACATTCAACCTTTTGTTAAAATGATAATCAGCAAAGCGTTCGGGTTTCCCCTAGCACCGAGGAAGGGGAAACTCGAAAGCTTTGCTGATTATCATTTGAATAAAAGGTTGAATGTCACTGTGCTTTTTATCTCTTTTGAAAACTACAATAATCATCAGCAAAGAACAGGGCAGTAGTTTCAATCCCATACAGACAACAACCTGTGAGTTTGGGGTGTTTATTTAAGAGTTTGTTAAGAGGCTGGAGAGCAAGGAGAAGGAGAGCCGGGGAAAGAGGGTAGTCTTGATGAATGCCATTATGAAGAGAAAAGGAGTCAGAAAGTAAGTCACTGGTAAGTATTCTAACTTGAGGAAAGTGGTAAAGTGCTTTTATCAAACTACTGAAGTCATCTGGGAACTCCATGGATTGCATAGCAATCAAGATGTATCCCCGATTACGGGAGTCAAAGGCCTTCCCAAAATCAACAAAAAGAGCCAAAATTGGTTCAGGGCATTCTTTAAATCTTGAAAGTACAACAAAAGGGTTGACAGGTGGTATGCACTACTTCTCCCTTTGATAAATGCTGCCTTTATATCAAGGATCAGCTGGGGTAATAAGGACTCCAATTTTGTGGCTAGAATCTTAGCATAGAACTTAATATCAGCATTAAGGAGGGAAATAGGGCAGTCATTTGCAGGTAGGGTACGGTGTTTAACAGGCTTGAGGAGTACTGTAATAGCAGAGATAGTAGAAGACCCATTGATAGTTTGGGAGGACTGAAAGAAAGAGAAGAGAGGAGAAGAGATTAAGTAGTCCCAGGGCAAGTAGGTCCCTAAGATCAATGTAAAGTTTGTCATTAAGCCCATCAGGGCATTGAGCTTTATCCTTACTAATTTCTGAAACGGGCTTATCTACTTCACATTCGGGGTTAGAAGGGGAGTCCAAAAGTGCTACCTGCTCCCAAAGGATGCATGGCAGATTGGTTTGTTTGAGCATGGATAAAATGGCACTGGCATTCCAGTGACTATCAGGGTTTTTAACAGCACTATATGGACCATTAAGGAAGTCCACAAAGTTTGTATTGATACACATGTGGAAAGTTCACATTTGATATAAAGAAAATCATCTTGCAACTGGAATGAAGCCTTGACATCTATGAAATTTTAATTTAAATGCAAGTAATTTACCTGGTTTATTCCCCAGACCCCATGCACGTCAAACAGTGCACTCAAAAATTGTTGCATTTTTTTCTTTAAGGGACACATTAAGTTGTTGGTGGCCTCTTTTATATGCATGTAGATTTGCTGGATTTTTTAATTTTTCTCATTTTACATCTAGCCCATAGTGTGGAGACATCTGCTTCATATTCAGAGGTTTTGTGCTGGAAGGTTTTAATTAAAGAATGTTTAGCTCCACAATATAGGTTTTCAGCTCCTGTTTCAAGGATTCCTACCACACTGTAATAGGCAAGCTTGAGTAGTTAAGTGACAGTAAATGTTCCACTCCTATAACTATACAGTTAAGAAGAGTTTTATCTTTGAGAACTAAAGGGTACATTCTTCAAGCTATTTGCCTCATGGGATACTTGAATGAGGCAAGCGGTAAGGATACCACAGCATGGTCAGTGTTAGGAGCTGAGATAATATCAGCATCAGTGGCCATACCAGTCAAAGATGCAGAGGTTGAAATCTAATCTGTTCTGCTCCCTATGACATTATGAGGGGACATATATGTAAATGCTATATCTGAGGCATTAAATACACTCCACACAACCATTAGATCTAGATTATTACTAGCTTCCATGCTAATCTTTAGTGATTTGACATGCTTTTTTACTATATGGTTTATTTCTATCCTGAAGAGAATCTAGATACACATTACAGCCCCCCAGTACTTTTGTTAGAGTCCCTACCATCTGTTTCAGTAGTGCTAAAATATTAGTAAAGAGGACTAGGTCCATATTATTTGGACCATGAATGGACCCTAAATTACATTGGCGATCTGGAGAAGAGAAAACAGTATAGACCACCTACCTTGATTGTTAGTATATTTCTTCTTCAGTGTCAAATTCAGTGTAGGGATAACCCCTAACTACACCCCTCTCTTGGGCTTCGAGTCTAGAGTACACAAAAGATCACCATCCCAATAAGACATTAACACCCTCTTGTATTTCTTAGTAATTTTGGACTCTTAGCAGAAAAAAATGTCTCAATGTGATTTATTTAACCACTCTCTAGTTGACTTTCTTTTACATGAGGAAGAACGATCGTGAACACTGAAAATGGTTAAAAGCATTACATCTATAACATACTAACTGAAAAATAAGAAATACCAGGAATTCAGCTCTTACTTACAAAACAATCAGGCTATTGGAAATATAATGAATTAAGTTAACTGCCACCCCAAACAGTAACGTGACTTCCTGCTTCCTCCTGCAATATATACTGCAATGGGGGTAGAGGAAAGCAACAGCAGAAAGCAACATTGTAGCTATAATTCAAAGATGACCCCATGGTACGAAGAGATTGTCTTTGAGCTAGACACAGATACGAAGCTATAATAACAAGAGAAATCCAGACACAAAGTTTTTGCCTTGTAGTATTACCAAAACAAATCATCACCATCGTGTCTGAGCCACAAATTCTATTAAAAAAAAAAACTATACAATCATTTGGGTTTCAGTTCTGCCTTACTTGATTTGGTGTAGGACATTTTGTCTGTATGTACTTATCCATATTCATTTTAGTATGAGGGGAGATAGCAGTCTTTTTGTGCAAGTCAGATGCACCAGAGTAGCCAGAGGAATGGGCCACTGAGTTTGAAGGTCCACCCCCTTCGTTGGTAAGAACTGCATTAGCATTCCTGTTCTCAATACGTTCATAGATCAGTTGCTTAGCAGAGCATTTCCTTAGTCTTTAAGGACTACTGCTGAAAGTGTTTATTTACAGAGGGCCCCATTTCTTGATTACCGGTGGACAAATTAGACAAACCCATGAAGAGGGCTGCAAATTTATTCAGGCTCATCACCTTTTTTCAGACTCCTGGGTGGATAGAGTTCATAACTAAGGCCCTGTTCCATAGTCTTAATACAGTCATTAACAACTGTATCAGCTGATCAATGAGCTTGCAAAAAAAACCACAGGTCAGTTTCTGAAGATGTAAATGGGTTGTTATGTATTGTCCCGTTTAATATGAAGTGAAGCAAGGTGGCTCAATCTTGTATAAATTCCATTGTGGTAAAAAATCCATCTAACTGATGAAAAGTCTTTTCTGGCACTGGAGGTTTCTGCTGAAAAATCCAGAAAGAAGTAAACCTTTTGCCCACAAAGTGAAAAGGGGTGGCCCCTGTTTTGAACAAGGTAGCAGCCATTTTTTGTCTAACTCATTTAAAATCTGAAAATATTTTTTTGGGGATAGTCATCTTTATGACACCTGTGACAAAGTGAGTGCCGGACCATTTCAATTTCTATGGGCATGACTGGCAACAAATTTAATGCCTCTGGTAGCTTAGATTCCAAAACATCCACAAAACCTGTGGGTTCTGTACCTTCCTTCAGCCCTTCTAGTTATAGGTTATCTCTTCTACTATGATCTTACAGTGAAACCATGTGGTCCTGAAACTGCCCCAAGGGCTGTTAATGTGAACTGAGGGAAACCAACTACTCCTGGATGTTGAGTAGCCTGTATATTGACAGCAGACTCTAAAAAAGCCCCTTCAGTAGTGCATGACTGTAGTGCAGATTTAATCTGTGAATTCTCCTTAATGTCTGTAGTGTCACCTAAAATTTGAGCAACCAGGTCCATTACCCTATCTAAGTTTACATCTACATGTCTAACACAGAAGTGCCTGTAGACAGAAAATTGGGGAAGCTAGAGTGATCTGGCAGACTGGCCATTCCAATGGACCAGAGAAAACAAAGGATACAATTAAGAAGCCAAGGACCTCATAGAGGTATGCAATCAAGAAGTAAGGAAGACTGGAAAATTTAAACTGACAGAGATCCATGTATAACAGCAAGGAGAACAATACATACGAGGGAGTAATGAGGTTTAAAAGGTGGCAAGACTAAAATGAGCTCTGTAATGTTTGACTGAAAAGGATTAGGTAAATTTTAAGTGTTGTATAATGTTTGTACGTGGGAGTGTCAGCATGGTTTGTGATGTAAAATGCTTGCAACTAGGATTGTATCAATGTGGTTTGCCTTCATTTGTATAGATGTATGATTGCCTAGACAGTAAGTGATGGTTTCATAAAGATGTTTCTTGTTTACAAAAAAAAAAAAAAAAAAAAGGAGCAAGATGGACAGGTAGCTCATGCCATGATATCTGACTCCACCCACCACCCCCACCACACCCGACATGTGAGAAATATGGAGCAAGTATTTGCAAAACATAAATTTGAATGTAACCCATGTAAGGAATATTTCTTATATACTTCTTTAGCTAGCAGAGTAGGTGGTAGATGCACTTAAAGTAAATACATTTTACAAATTCTTTTTTTTATTTTAAAAAATTGTTCTGGTACCTTCAAGATGCACACATTTATTAAATATGATAACTGACAGATGGTGTATGTAGTCCAGTGCACATGGGGGTCCTTTTATATTGGACAAACATCAAGGATATTTAAATATTGTATAGCCAATAACCTAAGTGATGTCTTATGTAAAGCAACACACAGTGTACTTTACAAGCATCAGTTAAAACACCCTTCTGAAAAATTTACTTTTATTGGGATTGATAAAGTAATACCTGGATCATCCATTTTGAATGCATGTTTGAATCAGTGACTTAGTTCAAAGGCACATAGGTTAATTACATTAACTGATGAGTTATATAAATAAAATGTGATTATTATTTGGTGATGACTGTTATCAAGGATTAACTACTTTTAATGTTTGAATCAGTGTCAGTGGTGTAAAAGGCAGCACATTCAAATTTGGTGCAGAAGGTTCTACTCCCATACCATGCAAATTGATTGCTGATACTGAAGTACCACATAAGGGAACTATTACACTCCTGAGTTTACACACACAGACATATATATATATATATATATATATATATATATATATATATATATATATATATATATATATATATATATATATATAGGTCATCTTCATTTGCTTGACAGTTCATTTGCCAGACAGATATTTCAGGCAGCCCAATTGCCTGACAGTTCATTTGTCTGACAATTAGAAAAAGGCAAGTACAAGTTTTTTGTCCTTTTCCCCACTGTAGTGCGATCCTGGAGATAGAATATATAGTTGGGGGTGTGGGGGGGCAAAGTCCCCCACCTACATTGGTTTTAGTGAACAATAAAAAAAACAAACTGCACAATATGAAACCAAAGTAGGTGGGGGACTTCACCCTCCACACACCCCAGTGTGGGGGGGATGTGCCCCCCACACACACCCTAACTGTATATTCTAACTCCAGGATCACACTACAGTGGGAAAAAGGACAAAAAACTATTACTTGCTTTCTTCTAATTGTCGGGCAAATAAACTGTCAGGCAATTGGGCTGCCTGAAATTTCTGTCGGGCAAATGAACTTTAGGTGATCTACATATATATATATATATATATATACATATATATATATATATATATATATATATATATATATATATATATATATATATAGATATGTGAGATTCCATCTCACAAACAGAAAATGTTGGAACATGGATTTTCCTATCTCAGTTTCTCAGGCTGAGCAGTCTCTTCATATTTTTGTATTTATTATTTTATTCTTATTAATGTGAGATTACAGTAGTGTGAGTATAGTTAGAAAAGTAAGGGTGTGGGGGTAAAATTCCCTCATGAGGAGCTAAACTAAATTTTGCCCATAAAAGTACCTTTTGCATTCTGTTATCCACAAATGCAGCGGATATGCTATATTATGTGTTTAAATTGTTAATTTTTCTAGTTGTTGACATGATATGTATCAAATTTTTGTAGATGACCATTTAATACAAGCATTAAACCTTTGTAACAGTACCAACATGTAATGAACATATACCTATTGCCTTTACTTTTATCTTAAGTATATTTTATTTAGTCAGAAATAAACATGACTAGGAAGACCGTAAACTGATAGTAATTAACCAAACTGCAGATGTATGCAGCAAATACTATTAAACCTATGCCATCATAACAATAAATACTAATATTCAGCATTACTTCCCTGTTGTAAGTATCCTGCTACCCTTCTCCACTCATTTATTTTTTGTTCATTATTTGATGTGTGTGCGTACGTGTGTGTGTGCTAGCTGTACTCCTGCATAGATATCATTTGCATCTACTCAAATGCAATGGGATACAAGATGGGTGTTTATTCCTTTCTTTGTATGAACCAAACCTGGCATAAGGATTACATCTTTCTTGTAAAATGGATTAAGACAATTTTGAAGACAGGGTGAAAAAATCAGTCATATAATTTATCATAATCAGGTAGAATGAAAGTATATAAAAAAACGGAATGAAAAATCTATGTGCTCATTTTCTGAGTTACTTGTAATGTTACACACTATAATGCACTGGTAGTGTCCCTTGAAAATGGAAAACAAAGTTATTTAGGACATACTTTGCTGATTACTTTGTTCATCCCTTACATCATTACTGTTGATTACTTCATTACTGGATAAGCCAGCTGACGGTGATACAGTACACATAATGTCAGATCAGGCCATAGAGCTGTGGATTATAGGATAGGAGGATCAGAGGAAATTCATGGATACTAATTCTTTTGACTATTATACCTTGCTATTCCCTACCTTTCTTGGACGATACCTTAAGTCTCAAAGAGGTAAATGTACAAATACCTATACAATTATTTAGATCATATTTGAAGAAAAATAGTGTATCACATGGTTTTAGCTGCAGGGGGAGTTAAATCAAATCAATCTGAAAATACTTTGGCAACATTTTGACATTATTCTGTCACTGTAAACTATGTTTGATGTATACAGAGTGAAAGCAACTCTTCCTCTATATAAAAACTTACCTAAACTGGAAGAGTAAATTTCAAATAGACCCTATTTAATTGTAAAGCTGCTAAAAACTTAACTGAAAAACAAAAAATTTATAAATCCTTTCAAAGTCATATTTCTTGTAAGCCTCTAATGGGTGATTGTTTTATTTTTGCTATTTTCAAGTTCTTATTTATCTTAATAAGATAGACTATCACAGCAATTTCAATGCATCAGAATCATGAGTCTGGGAATTATTTCCAAAGCAAAGACTTTAGGGACTAAGTGTGTCGTATCACTTTGCAAAAAGCGTTATCTCTTTATTTAAATGTGGTTTGAAAATGAATAGTGTAATAAACAGTAGAGAGGCATACTCATTATGATGCAATTTTCATGTTTTCTTAATTGCAAAATGTTAAAGAGGCACCTCTCTACATATGCCAAGTTATTACTGTAAGAATCAAAGAAAAATGAGTAAACAAACATCACACAGTTTTCTTATCCTCCAGTTCAGTCTATTTTTGCAGTGTTTGCATGACGGTTTTGTTTTCTTTTCTATAGAACTATCATTTCTTATTAACCAGATAGCATCTGCACCTCTGTTAGTTTTAAGGCAACCTAGAAATGTCTGAATAAACATGAAATATTTACAATTTGTTCATCATTAAATCATAATATGTTAGAAAGAGAGAGAGAGAGAGAGACTATTTTCTTCAGACTTGGCTGATGTTTACTCAAAAATAGTTTAAACTCCTGTATTATATTACTGTCAATCATATTGAAATGTTCATACAGGTACACTTTATTATGTGAGTTTGAAATTGCTACTATTGCAACTTATGACTCCAGCCAGCACTAATTGTATGGATGCTTGATGTTGCCAATGTGTTGAACAGTACAGCTTGTTGAACCACATTACCAACATTTGAAATTACAGGGCATCATTATATTTGTCAGAGGTAAAATGACATTTTGAGTCCATAACTGAAAGCACAGTAGTGTCCATTAAATACAAAAATAGACACAAGACAAATGCTTTCAACAAAACATCAGACTCTGGTGGTTTTCATCAATAACGTGTAGACTTAATGTGCATATAAAATTGTACTGGTATTGCTGTCATGTGCACTGTAGGTATCTCTTCAAAGGGAGTGGGAATATTTAAAGCAGGGTATCCCCAGGTGTCAGCTGAGGTGTATAGAAGGAGTTATGTAGCCCAAGTTAGAAATTCAGAAGGCCTGAGAATGACCCAAGTAGAAGAGAACTTGGGTGCCCAGGACAATGGCTCTGGAGAAAAGACATTTATCCAGGAAAAATAGATTGCCAGAGGAAGAAACATCATATCTGTCTACCTGAAGAAGACCAGCACTAAGACTTTGTGTTTTAAGTTACATTTTACACCTGAACTCGCCAAAGGTATTGTAGTTAGTTTTATGGCAAACTTCCGCCATTTAATTCCTTTGTGTAAATAAGTCTGTTTTATACAAAAGACTTTAGTTTCAGCTGTGTTGATTTTCTGCATTTGTGGATGCGGCAAGTTAAAGTTCAGCATTTTTGTTCCTGAAGTCACACTGTCATTGCCAGTTATGTAGAACCTCAATTGTGGGAAAGCATCCTGTAGTCTATTGATGCAGATAAACTCTTGTGGTGTTAAATGCTAGACTGACTCACACTGCAGTACTTGCCTAATTTAGTAACTCTTGCTTGCATTTGCTGTTTTGGACGTTTGTGTGCTGCATTCCAGAAATACTACCCCTGCTATTGATCCTGGTGCAGCGCTGTTTTGGAAATTTGTGATGAATTTCTGAAAAAGTAGACTTGCTCCTGCTTATTGTGCTCCATTTTTATGAAAATGTACATTCGGAAGCAGATAACTTGTTCCTAAGAGAAACCACCCTTACTCCTACATTGATAATAATATGACTACCATGGTGCATTGCCTTTGGGTGATTCCTGTCACTGCAGAAGGCATCATAATGGTCATAAGAGTCCATTATGACATCCAGAGTCACTCAACTGCTATAGCTGGTAACCCAGAAGGAGGATGCTTACAAAGTCACTTATGAGCATATCACTAGCCAGGAGAGACAGGATCATGCTAATTGTACTCACATACTTCCTGCCCAGCTCCTAAGGTGAAACTCCTCCATCTATATATGGACACAAAATGAACAGACCACACAGAATATGCAAATGTTAAAATAATCTCAAGTTGGAGTTACAGTGGAGACCCATGCCCAGCAGTTTCATTTGTTGACTTTTCCAACAATGGAATGGCAGGTTCTCATTCAGTTGAAACATACAGTGCCTTTGTGGTTAGACACAAAGGGTAAAGAAACAATGACAGAAATATTTGTGATTGCTAAATGTAATTAGTCATTGCTGACCATAATTAGAAGGCGAATATGCCAGTCCAACCCAAATTATTCCAAAATTTTTGTTATATAGTTGACAGAATCTGAATCTTATGTCATGAGAGATTTTACATGAATGAGTCACCTAGAGTGATAGCTAAAATGGTTAATAAACTGAGGAGATCAGTTACACATATACTTTGTTTTAAATGCGGGAAAAGGGGCCACATTGAACAATTCTGTAATAGCTATATTAATTTTAATACAAAGATGATACCTACTTAAAGACATGTAAATTATACAGAATCTGTACAACTGATAATACTTCTGTTAGAATGGTTGAAACCACATTTTGTTATTGTGCAATAGCTAAATTAATTAAGTGCACTGAATTTTAAGATGGAAAGAAACTGAAAGGCCCGGTCAGCCTTATTTGAGGTTAATGCTTTTGCAGGCAGTCTATGTTATAAAGGGTTGTGGAGATAATCTTTAGCCAAAAGGACACAATGTAACATCCATTGTCCAGGTGGAGGTCTAAACTGAATTTAGGAAGATATTAAATGACATTGCAGGGTTGCAAAGCTTAACATAAGATGTGATAAATGGGAATGACTTCTCTTTCTTTAAAGACTTATAGAAACAGTGGGAAGGAAGTAGTTCTTTCAATAGACCATATCCCCACTTTAAGGGAGATGGACCCTTAAGAAAATCAGCCCATGACCCTAACTTTGCCCTCCAATAAAAAGGGGGACAGTCATGAACATCAACGAATCTCAATATAATAATGGCCTTGGAGTAGCATTAGAAACTCTTAAGGGAAAAAATGATATGAGTAAGGAAGACCATGCAGCCCTTCCAGAAGTGAAAGTCAGATACAAATGGGGAGTGGCACTAACCTGGGGATAATACTGCAACAAATGGGAGGAGATTCTTACCTAGGATAGTGGACAATATTGAAAAGCAGAGAAGCCAATAAAGTTGTGAAGAAGAAAAACATCCACTAGATTTTTTTTTATCTCTGAGGGGCCAAAGATAGGAACCCAAGTAATGAAAAGCCTCAGGAGATGAGAAGAGCAAGGGGTTGGGTGGGGAACAGTTAGTGTAAGAATACAGAACAGTTAGTGTAAGAAAGCTTTAAGGAAGAAAAAGATTCTAAAACTCCAAATCTCAGAGATGAAAAACTGTGATATCTCTAAGGTTGATGAAAAAGACTTCTGAATGCAGAAGGAAGTACATTATGAGCAGACTTAAATGTATGCACTGGACTACTAGCTGTGTCCAATAATGGACTTCTGTTTTTTTGGCTTTGTCCAGAATTCTTAAGCAATGAATTTCAGAAGTATGTCCTTATCCATGATCATGATACTATCATCCTTAATCAAAAAATAAAATTCAATGTTCATAAATAAATCATTTGGATGATTTTATAGTAGAAACATGATGCAGCAAATGCCACATTTATGAAAATATCATGGGAAAATGTCCTGAATGGCCAACATAGATCTATTCTGATGCTTTCTTTGAGTTTTGTTGCCTCACTGACATGCACATGCTAGCGACACAGAAATAAGCTTGTAAGTTTAAAAAGTGGCAAAATTATAACATTAATACAATATTATTTACAGCAGAAAAAGATGTATGACTTTTGCTTTCACAGACAAACTTCTTTATCAAATCTTCAAGATCAAAAATATCATATGAGGTTGACTTCAAATGCTGTAAGTTACGCTAAAGAATCGATTACAACAGAAAACTGAAACGGAAGTATTGTGACTGTTACATTATCAGTAAACATGTCCACGGTGGTGGCGCTGTGGTAGCGTTGTCCCGTTCGATTCTCAGCTAGAGCGTCTTCTGTGGAGGCATGCGTGAATGGGCGCACCTTCATTGAAGGTTGTGCATTAGGGCCAGCAACTCAGCATGTAAAAATCAACTGCCAATCATTAGCGGACCGGAGTTCCGCTGTGGCGACCCCTAACCGGGAAAAAAACGAAAGACACAACATTATCAGTAAACAGTGAAGAACTCTCCCAGTCACGAGATAGATTAAATATACTTTTAGAAGATCTTGTACAGACTTTGCAAAAAATCAAAAATATATGTCAGGGCGCTACAGGACCAAAAAAAAAAAACATTCCTGATATAACCACAGCTAAGATAAAGTGCTGCTACAAGTAGTTAATAAAAACAGAAAAAAGAACAGCTTACCTGATGATTTCCTCTTTGTAAGAAGGAAACCCAACCAACCCTCCGTCAGCTGTACCAAATAAAAATGTTACCACGAGGAGTTAATCATGGGCAGTAGATGCAATTGCAGTGGTACCAGTTCACAAAAGGGTATTGAATCAGATCCAAATAATTTTAGATGCATGAGCCTGACCAGTACTCATCTAAAATCATGGAGTGAGTCCTAAAGCAGTTTATGAAAAATTACACTGTTGCATATGGAACAATAAATACTTGCTAAGATGCAATCATTTTTCAAATATATAAAAGTAGAAAGAGCGCTATGGATAATTAAATGAGCTGATGACTGCAATCTAGGTAACATATTTTAATAAAAGATACTGAATCTGTGTAATGTGGTCCACAATAAGCATATACCTGGTACACGAGTCATAACCTCATCACTAATGTCAATAAATGCAGCATTATGATGTTTGATTAAAAAGGGGCATAAATGGTGAAATCTTAAAACAATAAACCATCGCTAAACATCTATGTAAAAGTTTGTGGTAGTTCCTTAAGGTTAATACCCAACAGTTAAGGGAAACAGATCAAAATGCTGACTTTTGAATGAGCTAGAGCAAAATTCTAGGTTTTGGGTAATTTGTCAAAGAAAAAGTATTTTTAATCAAGGGAATTATCTAGAACAAAGTAATGAGGACTGCCTCCCTAAAGTTAAGATTTCAGGGTTTCAGATGCTTGATAGCTACTTTTATAAGCTAGGATATTTGACTATAGAAGAAACCATTTGGGAGAATGCAAAGGAGTATGGGATACTTTTCTGTACAGTAAGTACTGTTGCTGAAAGAGAACTGTCCATGGCTGAAACAGTTGACTACAAGGCATGAATCCATCAAGAGGTCTCTAATTACCACTGAAGTCCTAAAAATGGAAATAATGGAGGTTTCTGAATTGCAGAGAGTCTGACAGAGGCTTTAAATTGTTTCATGAAAGAGTTCTTGGTGGTGAGAGACTCAAGACTGTAATTTGCATATCTGCAAACAACCCTTAAATTTTGTATTACCTTGTATTCTGGGGAGAGGTTTTTGTTTTGAAAAACCTTGTATTTTCAATGAGTTTACCTAAAAAAATGCAATTTCAAAAGATAGTCAGCATTGAGAGAAAGTGAGAGATATTGTGACCTGTGCTAATGCAGTTCAAGGACTGAAATGCATGTTTTACTTTAAACTTACTTACTGCTTTAGTTAATTTTGTCAAAGTTATCCAATTTTTGCATTATACCAATAAACCCTTGCTTTTTGGAGAAACCTTCCACACTCTGTATATTTATTGACAATATAAAACCATTACCAGTGGATATCTACCAAAATCAAAAAGCATGCCTTATAGTTAATCTAATTCTATAGTGTACATCTAGTAACTCCACAAAGTGCACTGTTCTCCTTCATATCTCCATGATCACTCCCATATAATACAGCATTCTGCAGCCATCAAACAAGTTGCTTGATGCAACTTATAAACATGCAATAATCCCTTTAAAAAGTCCGAAGGCTTCATGAACTGCTATTGTATTCTTTTTCTTGTAGGTTACATAGAGGTAACCTTGGAGTGGTCTGTAAGGCAATGCCTGATGTAACTCTGTTTGAAAGTCTATGACTGTTATTCATAACTGTAACATTTAACAGGAACCAGGAAAGAAAATCATTAAAATGAATACAAATAATAGAAAAAGTGACAGAGACATTATATAATGCTTCCAACATTATGGAATAAACATTTTATAATAAAAAGAAGTCAGTCATTAACTCCTGCCAAAATAATCTTAATTGATATGTGGGAAATAGTGCCTATCAATATGTCATTACAGCAGTCAAACTTTTTGAGGGCCATGATGTTGTAAAAGTGACAACTAAAATTATGAAACTATTAAACAGAAGATGGCATAAAAGGTAAAAATGGAAAAGTGAAAACCAGACAGCTTTGCCCATGACAAATAGCCAAGTGACAAAACATAAAGTGGATAAGGATACCAAATGATTTTCTATATTCTTTGTGTGCCATCATTCTTTTCCTAAAAGCAAATGTACAAAGAGTGAAGGAATACAGTACATGTCTGATACAAAATACATTGTGACAATACTGACTTAGCAACACCATGGCAATGTAAAAAATCCAAGGAGAAAATAATTAGCTGTCAGGAAGTGAAACATTGTTACTAAAAACAACTGGATGATCATACCTTGTGAACTTCAAAAGGATGCATTAAAGTTGCTCATTTAACTCATCCATCCATCCATCCATCCATCCATCAATCCATCCACAAACTATACACTATAAAATCTAGGCCAGTTATTGGGGAGAATATGGTTTCTTAGCAGTAATGAACTGATAAAAATGTGTTAAAAATGGTATGATACATCAAGCAAATGTAATAAAACTGTTCTCAACCACTACTACTGCCCTGTCCCCTCTACTCACTCATGAGCACCAAGGTAGTCTTCAAATCCTGTTTGTCTAATCCAATATGTGCATTCAGGTCCCGCATTATCAGCACCAACTCCTGTTGCTCTGCTTTATCTAATAGGTCGTGTAACTTCTGTATGAATGCACTCTTTTCCTCATTATCACAGTCCTGCTGTGGGGCATTTTGTGAGATAATGAATAATACCCTACCCTTACAATGGAGCCTGATTACAAATAGTATCACTAATTCTGATGACATCCCTCATTGTCTTCTGAGGAGTCTTCCTCACCACAATTCCCACATCATTTTCAGGCTGTCCTCCCTATGAACAGTAGACTCTGGATCCCAACCAATGTAGCTTTACAGCATTGCTCTTCCATCTTATCTTCTCAATACAGAGGACATCCAGCCTCCTCCTTACCATCTACCTCTAATTTGCATCCTGTCAGTGAACCAATATTGAGTCTAGCAATCCTTAGTTTATATATGGCAGGTTGATTGGTTTTTCATCTAGCTTTCATTCAATAGAGTTTCCCAAGTAACCCAAGTTGGGCAAATGGACCACTGGACACCAGCCAAACAGTAGTTTATTTACCCAAGGTTGCTGGGCTTTATGATAGCACACAATGGCCAATATGGGCAGATATATACCTCTCACATAAAGTATGAGTCAGTGGCATAGGTCAGGTCCACAACTAACCTATCACCACCCATTTTTGTTTACATTAGTCAAAGTGAGCATATCACTTAGAGCCAATTTTTATACCATCAGTTGGTTAGCCCTGATATGTCACACAGTTTGTAATTTGCATTCCCCTATCTAAGGGATACTATGCACTCTAATGTCCCCTCTCTAGACCATTAATCAAGGAGCCTGAATCCTCCCCACTGACACTGGAGAGGGATGTTCACCTGGAACAGAAATAAATGCACACAGTATTTCCAGATACAGCTCTCTGCATCAAGCACAATTTTCCTTGAGAGCACACAGGGAACCCACTCAGTCCAGGGTCTAGAATTCTTTCTCTCTCTCTCTCTCTCTCTCTCTCTGTGTCTCTCTCTCTCTCTCTCTCCATGGCTCCAATGAGACTCTCCACTGGCACAGCTGTAGAACTGAGTTCTCAGCAAAGTGTTCAAGCCACGTCCTCAAACACCCTCTCTGTGAAACCAGTGCTTCATGTCCCTTGGAGAGCTGATTTTCACACACACACACACACACACACACACACAAACACACACACACACACACACACACACACACACACAAACACACACGGGAAAGTCTGGCACAGATTTACAAGCTTATGCTCCTTATGCCCAGACTATAAGATAGTTACTGCCACAAGACACTCCAAAGCCAGCTACTCTAAGGCTGTTACAAGGGTGCTCAATTATACTGAGTGAAATTAATATTAATACAAATGACAGTGTTTTGACCAACGCAGTAAGGCTTTCAGGAGTGGCCACAGTATCACTGAATAAATATAAATCCTGTCAAAGGTTAAAATATTCTTTAAAGGACCAACCACAATGAAAAAATTAAATATATTTAATAATAAATAATAAAAGAACATGAAAATACGAAATATCTATTTAGAATAAACACCAGAGTTTTAGCCACAGGAAATATTAAAATAACACAGATGAATAGATTCACAGAGATACAGAAAAACAGTACTTAACTAATCTCACTATATTTTACTGAGTGATATAAAGAATTCCTATTCCCTGGTGACTTACTAGAGCAAGGCAAGATGAAGTAGGTGAGGGGTCCTTCTATGTCAGGTTTCAAAAACAGAGTGGTCTGAGATGTCAGTCTCAGCTAGTATTAAAACATCATTACATAGCTGACTTACAGAATGACATCATGCACATCTGTTCATATAACATCTGGTTCCCATACTACCCCCTTGGGTAGAAGGTGAACCAGAATCTTGCACATATGTGTTACCATACATACCGATAGAGCTTTGCTAAGATATGCTATATGCTATAGCATCTGGAAGCCATAAAACCATTTCAACACTTCCACCCTTCCAGGGTTGCAATTAGTTCACTGCAGACAATACAATGATGAATCCTATTCCTTGTTTTCCCAGACATTTTGTCTCTGGCTGCAATCAGAACTGTAAGATATAGTCTTTATGGCCTACCAGATAATTTAATTTCTCACTATTTGTTAAAGATAGCTGGACAGGGATTAACCTCTTCTCTTCCACTATCCTTTGTTAAAACATATGCATTCAATCAGCTACAATACAATCAGAACCCACTGTTGGTACATTTTTTTAACACAAGCAACTTTAAAAATACATATTTTGATACAAGCATCTGTACAAATCAGTTTTATATACAAATGCATATAATTATTTGCAAAACTCCAGCTAGCTATCCTGGTATGTGTTACACATCCACTGCCATACTTCTCCTGGCATAGCTGTCAATACCTCACATTGTCACATGCACCATTAACTGGTTAGTCCTAACAAGATCCACAATTTGTTGTCTATGTTCTCTTATCTAGGTGATACTGTGCACCACATTTGGTGCTAAAAGTTGTTCTATACAACAAGCACCATTTAAAGTCTGTGCTTCTGCCCACCACTCCTTTTTGGGTGAGTTGAGGTGAAAACAACCAGCATGTTTTTGGGAGAAAACACAGAGACACAAGCATGCAAGCTATACACAGGCATTGGCTGGAGGTCAGCATCAAACTCTGCACCTTGTGCATAGGAGGAGAAGACTTTAACCATTATGCCAATTATGTCACATAATAATAAAGAAGTAGAGGCCATTCCAAACTTTTATCTAGCAAACAGTTTGATGGTGGCCAGCACATGGTTCAAAAGGGAGATGGACACAACACTAGATAGGAGTGACTAACATGTAACTCAGTTAGACTCACTCCTGGTAAGGAAAGAGCATTGGGGTAGAATAATAGATAGTAAAGTTTTCCCTCAGTGAAACAATCAGCTCACATCATAAACCACTGGTTGCCACAATCAGCTCCAAGCAGTTATCAGAGAGGGCTCAAAGGTCAACAGGTACTAGGCTGATGACCTGTAATTTGATTGGAGAGAAAGCACAAAAGGTCAAGATAATACTCAGGGCTCTCATAATGCAGGAAGAAGAGGAAATAGATGGAGGTAAAGAAGAATAGCAGTGTCTTAAAACAGCATGTGTGAAGACTATAGAACAGACATGTGGCTGAGCCACGTATGGAAAAATGGTACACAAGGAAAGCTGGTGGTGGAATGCAGAAGTCCAGGACTTCATCAAAAGAAAGAAAGTGCTCAGGAAAATGTGGGAGATTAAAAAGACAAAATAGGCTAAGAAGGTACTGGTTGGCTAACAAAGAAGATAAGAGAGTAGTTGCAATAGCAAAGAGCAAGGTATGGGAGGCACTCTACTAACTTCTGGAAAGACACTCAAAAGATGGAACAAATAAACTTGATCAGGCTGTAAGGCAAAGACAGATAAAGAAGACAGTCATCAAACATCCTTCTACAGGACATCAAAGGAAGGTGGAAAAAGTACTCCCAACAACTTCTGAATAAAGAAAATCACACAGAAGCTGAACTGCCCCGGACACAGACCATGATGAAAGAAGAAGGGGAGCTCACCCTAGAAGAAGTAAGAAAAGCACTAAGGAAAATGACGTCAGGGAAAGCACCAGACACCGATGAGGTCATGGCAAATATGACCAAGATATTGGGTGGGTTATGGCAGAAATGGCTCCAGTGGCTTCTCCTAGCAGTATGAAGAAAAAGGCATATCCCAGATGAATGGAGAATAAGCATTCTAGTGCCACTATACAAAAACAAAGGGGGCATTCACAGCTTTGGTCAGTATAATGGTATCACGTTCCTGTCACACTGAATGAAAGTTTAGGAGAGGTTGTTTGATAAATGAATACACAGAGTAGTATAAAGTAAGATGGGAGATAAGCAGCTCTGATTCAGATCAGGATGCAGCACAACCAGACTGATGCTTGAAATGACACAGATAGTTGAGAAGAAACTAGAGATGAAGAAAGCGTCCAAAACTGGGCATTCCTAAACTTGGAGAAGACACAAGACACGTTCCCAAGAAAGCTGACTTGAACAGTCCTGTTATGGCTGAAAGCCCCAGAAACATTAGGAGAATTAGTGCAGGCTATGTACAAGGACCCAATGACAGAGGTATGAACAGTATTTGGGCTCACAGAGGGGATCCCAATGAGAGTAGGTGTTTATCAGGTTTCAGCTCTGAGCCCACTGATTTTGGACTACATTACCAAATAGGTTGGTGGCGGGGGGGGGGGGGGTAGGTCAACAAAGCTGCTGTATGCAGACAATGCAGCATTACAAGCAGACTTAGAAGAAGAACTTTAATAAATGGTAAGGGAAAGAAATGGTAAACTGAAAGCACACAGGATAAAACTGTGTACAGATAAGACAGTTGTAATGGCAGCAAGTGGGGTAAATCAGAAGAAACTAAAAAGTGAGAGAAAAGGGTAAATATTGGGGGATGATTGAGGGAAAAGGAAGTTTGAATGATATTGTAAAAGCTAGAATCAGAGGAGCTGTATTCAAGTGACACAGAGTGTTGCGTGTAGTGTGTGAAAGAAAAATGCCAAAGCAGCTGCAAAGTAAGCTGTAAAAAACACTGATTTAAACAGTACTATTGCAGATAAACCTGGGCAGTAAAAGCAGAACAGCTGAGGAATCTAGAGGTGAGGAAGATGATGTGCCTGAGATGAGTGATAGGATGCACACTGTAGAACAGATGAAAAAACAAGGACATCAGATTACCAACCCAAGTAGCTTCAATTATATAAAAGATCAAAAAGAACAGATTATGTTGGTTCAGGCACATGTGCAGGAAAGCAGAAGACAATCTGGTGAAGAAGAGTTAGGAACAACAGGAAGAAGTCAAGAAGAAATGTGGCATCCAGTAAACAGATGGATGCATTCTGTCACTGAAGGCCTGTAACAGTTAGGAATGATGGTCACAGAAGGTACTGGCACTGACTGAAGGGAGAGGGCAACAGCTGACATGACGCCCCAATTCCATGTAGAAAATGAGTAAAAAGGAGTTGATGATGATGATGATGTTTTCAACCAGATATGTGAACATGCAAAAGTCCTAGTGACTAACCTGTATTGAATTTCCATGACCTGTATACAAAAAAGTAGTGGTGGAAAATTGCCATCTTTACTCAAGCCTTCCCATCATAAACCAGTATCTCCTATAAATTTGCATAAAGTAACATCTGCATTTGGTAGGATTCTTGCTTACATGCCAGAGACATCCAGAATAGATAGTTCCTGTTTCAGCAGCTATCATTTCAAGTAGTCTTGTGAGTGCCAGAGACTTACCCATAAGAAATTGACTCATCTGATGACATAAGACAATGGGCTATTTGAAATGCATTTGCCAGTCACCAGTAAGATTATAAGACTTGTCCAAACATTGTTTTTCAACCATTGATCTCCCATTTCTTCAGGAACATCTCAGCTGGTATGAGCCTGTTCTCACTCTTTACTCTTCCATCCTTGGATTAATTGGAGATCCAAGAGTCTGGCAAGAATCCTCAGGGTAACATTCTTTTGCACATCAGTACCATGTTTTTGAAAACTATAGCCAGAGAGGCTCAGTCTGATCACAAAGCTTGATGATTTCAAGCACTCACTCATAACCTTCATTTCCTAAATTGCTTATGAAGGTTAGAAATACCATAATTCTTGTAAGTTTATTATTTGTTTATTTGTTTTTGTTTTAGTAATATTGTTTAGTTAATAGGTACTTAAATCTGAATTTAAAGTTGAAGTTCAATACATAAAAGATATTCCTTGAAAACAACAGCTGAACAGTTTATCAAGAGGTTATACAAGCAACCTACTATTTCAACTATACCTCGGAGCCTGTTCATTTAAATACATGTTCTTGAGTAAAATGTCTTGAGTGCTTGAGTTTAGCGTAACAAATTATCAGATTGCTGGGAAGATAGCTTATAATAAAAAAGAAGTATGAACAGGTATGCAACTATGAAAAAAAAAAAAGAAATAAGGAGCATTCAACATGGACAGCTACATAGGTGTCAAAGGAGCAACAAAAACATTAGACTGTATAGCCTTGAATTCTATCAGATAAAGAGATTAAATGGTCAGTGATCACCATAAGCAATGGAAGGAATTCCATGCAAAGCCATGGAAAGAATTATCATGAAAATGATCAATAATGACATAGGGCTGCTCCAGACACTTGACCCAACCCAGTTTGGTTTCATCAAGAGCAGGTCATGCCTACTCAACCTGGTGGACTTCTTTGAGAAGATCGCCGAAGCACTAGATGAGGGCAAAATGTTTCATACTGCCTACCTTGACCTGTCCAAGGCATTTGACACAGTCCCCCAACTAGGCATTGTTGACAAACTTAAGAGGTTAGGTACAGACCCTTGTGTCACCTGGTGGACAGCCAACTGGCACAAAAGACAGGATCCAAGATGGTAGAATTGGGGAGTCCATCTCTACAAAGAGGCCAGTCACAAGTGTAGTCCTTCGGGAATTGGTTCTGGGACTGTTCCTTTTTGCCATTTACTTCTCTAAAGTCAAGAACAATGTCAATGGCCTCTGGCCAACTAAATTTGCAGATGATTGCAAATTAGGAGTTGTCATTGAATCACACACTGACACAAATGTTCTCCTTGAAGGGCTGACACAGAACAAAGAACTGGTGCCAGAGCCATGGACTAAAACTAAATGCAAGAAATGCATAATAGCATCCTTTGGGAAGTCATCCAGCCCTGGAAATTATCATATTGACAACACAGCTCTAAGACCTGACCCAGTAGTCAGGGACTTTGGGACACACATAGACAGTAATCTAGCCTTTCACCATCAAGTGTCGACAGTACTGAAGAAATAATTCTATGCTGTTAAACTTATAAGCAAGGGTATGGCATCTAAGTCCAAAGAAGTCTTTGGTCCACTGTATTCAGCATGAATCAGGCCTGTCATTAGGTACAATGCACCATCTGATATGTACCTAACCAGGCATATTCAACAGTTGGAAGGTCCATAGAGGTTCCACACTAAAAGAATACATGGTGCATGTAACATGTCCAGTGCAGATCTCCTCAAGGCCTTATCCCTGTATTCTGTCTCCTACAGACTGTTGAGGGGAGATCTATGTCTGTCATGCAAGGTATTGTCAGACCCCACTCTGATGGACTTCCTGCATATCATAAAACATTAGCACCAGAATAACCCATTCTAAAGACTTAAGCTTTGCCTATGATATAAATAGTTCCTGCTGGAGAGACAGGTATGTATCCCAAAGACTACCTCTTCTCTGGAACAAGCTACCCATCCATATGAAGCAGAGCTCCTCCCTAATCCAATTCAAGTTTAACTTGGACTACTGGATGGGGTACCGGAAGTTCTTCCCTGGTTTGGCACCTATGTCTCTAACGGACACAGGCAGCCTATAAATGATTCATCTCTCAGGTCCCTGTTTGTAAATATTTCACCTTCCAAGCCTCTGATTACACTTATCTAGAATACCAGAGGTTGTCAGAGATTTGGGATACATAGCTAGGCTTAAACAGGCCCTTGTGGTAATTTGCTTAGTACATACCTATGAACTTATGAACCTATAAGACATTGCTCATTTTACTTAAATCCTGGAGAGTGGAATAATGATTTAGAATATGGTCATCAAGGCAGCCACATTATTGGCAGACATAAAACAAAACATTAGAAAAATATAACTTAGCATGAAGTAAAGGAATATGGGTATAACTTAGCATTAAGAAAAGGGATGTGGGGTATAGAGGGGTTTTACCTCTGAGAAATATCTTTTTGAATTTGCAAATGCAGCATTTGTGCAGGAGCAAAAACTAAAATGTACTGTGCAGAGATATGTAACAAATAATTCCTACATACCTTATAAAAGGTCACTGTTGTTTAATAATATCACTGCATTAATACTTTTTTGTCCAGTGACCCAGAGTTTCTATTTTCCTGAAAAAATACTAGTAAAACTCGAGTTTAGTCTAAGTACTCCAAATATATGGGGGAATTCAAAGAATTTCCATTGTAGTCCAAATCACTCATTCTTCACATTATGTATTTTTTTTCTTACTTATTATTTGTAATACTCTCAGCTTTCTTTATTGAGTGTTGTCTGCTTTGATTTTGCATGCATATAGATGCACTAGAAAATTACAATGAAATCAAGGTAAAGACCTAAAATTACACTGTAAAATTATTTGTAATTCCTGGATATCATCTCATTAAAACAGAATTTCAGTTTTTGAGAACAATAAATCAGTGTCCCTGTTTATGTCTAAGCACTAATAGCTAAGTGGCATTTTTGCATTATTCTAAATGATTGCCATATATTAAAAAAAAATCACCATTTATGTTGCCAGATTAATCCAGAAAAATCCAAATGTAATAACATTTTCCATATCTGAAATGTAATTGGTCTCTTAGGTAATTAATATACCTAGTGCCTGATGCCAGTACAAAAATGGTGACTATGGAATACTTTAAACAAAGCTCACTGGCTTTAGAGGCATGTATTGTTAGAACAATGCTGAAGTGATAGCCATACCTATTTTGTACATTAAAGTTAGTGTATGTTATATTGTGCACTTTTTAGACATATATATGCACAGAGGTTAACATCTGTATAATCATTTGTTACACATGTAGGCAAAAGACAACTTCGGTTGCACATTTTAATACTGTTTTTAGGTCTTGCATGCTTGAAAACCAGCTTATAGCACATGCAAGTGTTTATTTCTGTGTGAGAGAACAGTGTAGTGAGGATAAGGGAATTCATTCTTCCCCCACAGTAGCCCAATCCCAGACCTGTTATTATATAATTAGCAGAGAGTGTGGGGGGACCTCTGGGGCTTGTCATCCCTGCAAAAAGAAGAGTAGTTTATGTTATTATTTTTTTAATTTTTATAGGTTGATTTTCAAGCATTTGTGATTGACAATTTATAGTTCAATGCTGCTTTTTATATGAACTATAAACCAAATATACTCTTTTGCTACATAGCTTAAGTGTGTCATATCATTTTGTATGCATATCTGTATATGTGATCAGCTGTACTGTTTTGGCAGATTGCGGCACAACATAACACAAATGAGAATGATAGCATCATATACACATATAGTGTTTTTAGATGGAATAGGGATATTAGAGGTAATGCATAACAGTTAAGTGTGCAAACAACACTTGCATGAACAGTGCAGTATTAAGTTATCTCTGTTCTTCTAAATGAGGCTACAACACGCATATGTAATTTTACATAGACCTAAGCATGGGGAATTGTATGGAAATTAAGATTCACATATGTATATTCACATTTTGCCTACCTGCTATCATAACTCTCAGACTCCGCTGTGCAGCTTGTGTGGGCACATTTTGGATTCTGGAGCAGTGGTGTTTCCATTACCTTTCAAAATACAACATAATAAGCAACAGAGGAGTTATATTTTTAAACCAAGTGTACAGCAAGGACCACAATTTGTATTGACATTGCATGTAAGGCCCTTTCACATTATTTTAATCCTGGTACTCATTTTTGTCTTCTGTCTTTCAAACATGGCAAGTCTTGCATCCAACCTTCTTTATGGATAATCTAATGATGGATGATCCACAGAGAGGGAAGATTGATACTTTTACTGAATATGAGAATGACCTCTTCTCTTAGGCTCCCTGTCAATATGGTTCAACAATACTTGGGTGGTCTGACTTTTCCAACATGACAGATCACATTAAGACCAGTATCAAGGTATATCTGAATTGTGCCAATGACCACAACTGCTTAGTCCATCTATGCTGCAGCATACAAACTAATAAGAGGGCCAGGACCAGCAGGAAAACCAAAGAGCTGTGACTAGCCAGTTTAATTCTTCATCCCTGCAATGAAGTAATGGGATAACTTACTGGTTTCTGACAATGGTATAGAGGTTGTAATTGCACATAAGGTCACACTACTGGATATTGCAAGGCAGTATTCCTCTTTGTACAAATTACATTTATGTATAGGTGGTCTATATCACTAACCTGATATAACATCTGGTTGGGGGCGTATTCCATTGAATCTAAGGAAAAAAAATATTTTTCATGAAAGTAGTTGCACTACACACAGAGTTGTTTACCTGGTGATCTGTACAGGATGTCCAGCTTTTTATGTTGGCAAAACTGAGCATGCCTTTAGGACACGTATTTATGAGCACACGCATGACATTGCCAACAAAACTGACAACACTGCCTTATACAGACATACTATCCAGTGTAATGGCTTTAGTAAATTTTGTTTTGGTATATTAGAAAAGATCACACTTAATCCTAGAGTCAAGGACTGAAAGAATTTACTAAAAGTGCATGAACTGCATTGGCAACTTAGATTGGGAGCTACTTCCCCCCTGGGTTGAATGACAGCATTTCTATTGAACTTGTTTTAACCTCTGAAGCAAATAAATGTTAGCTTTTTAAGTATCAAAGCTAATAAACTTTGCTCACATTTAAATAAACTTTTTAATGACACTTCTTGTGTATATTTTTAATTTTAATACATCATTGTTCCACATTTGTTTATCAAGATCTGCATATTCTTTTATATAACAATTGCCATAATGTAGTCATGTTTTTGGCCCTTTCAACAGAATCTCTAATTATCTTATTAACCAAACACCAATGAAATGAATTTTATTTTTATTTAATGGCTATGTGATGTGTTAGCATTATTCTGATGAATTCACTTTTCTGAGATGAAAGCGCTCAATGCTTTTAAACCTTTCCTTTTAGGTTTCTTCAAACAAAATTCACTGAACCATCATTGGACCATTTGTGGTGTTGATTTTTTTTTGGTTCTGTGTCTGAATGATCGACACTTCACCATTTTGAGTTTGTTTCTTAGTTTCTGTTGGTGACATAGGGCTGCATGGATTCTTTGGACAATTTTCAGCTGCCTAATACTTGAGGTGATACATCTGACTTCATGCAGCTCAAGGACAATGTTGCTTCTCTAAAGGGTGAGCTAACTAAGCTAATTGAATTGTTCTCCCAATCTGAGGACCGAGTTCTTAAAAGGAAAGGGGGAGTGCTAGCTTATTCTCCTCTGTCCGGCTCCACACATATTCTTAATTCATCTGACTATGCTGGTGGAACCAAAATGGCTGTTTTGATTCAGGATTTCTTTCTTGAGCAGCTTCTTCACAAATACAGGGAACAGATGTGCATGCAGATAAAAATAGATAAACCAGAGCTGTTGGAAGCAATGTTTCGTCAAACTGTGTACTACAGACATATGCACACATAGCAGGTACTGTTTCTACCCTTTTAAATGAACTTGCTTCTAGTTCTACTGGGCAGCCAAACACTGTAGTTCTAAAAAGTGGCAATGAAGGCTCTATTGTTAACTTTTAAAAAACATTTTTGAATAAACTTTTACTTTTAAATGTCTGACCCAGTTAACAGTATGGAGAACCTTGCTGCCAATGCCAACATAAGATCATAGGATCATGGGATCATAAGAGGTTACTAGGCTAATGGTCCTGGGGCCCTTACAAGCCTAGTCAAGAATTTATCCCCAAAAAGAAACCTCAGTCAGCACCTGTCTCCCCTGTCAGTGAGAGATAAAGGTGGAAACCCTGGAACAAATGTGTGGTTTCCCATCCACTCATCAAGGTTGTGCTTGAAGAGGGTCAGCGAGGTACTCTGTTTAATGTGTATAGGAATTCTATTCCAGAGATGGGGCAGCCTCTTGGAGACAAACCTGTCTCTCCATCAAGTTTTGTTCATGTCGCATATTAGGTTCAGGCTTTTCAAGTGGGTAATGTGTAAGCAGATAGACTTACATATATGGAGCATCTCTAGTAGTGCAGGGTCTGAGACTGCCTTGTAGACGAGACACAGATCACCTCTGAGCTGCCTGTATGATACCAAGTAGAGTGATAGTGATTTGAGCCTGTTCACAAAGGCAGGTTTTGGAGGCCATGGATTCTCTTTGTGAGGTACTTCTGTGTCCTTTCCAGTTGATGCAGATGTGTGGAGAGGTACATACCAAACAAGGCATTATATTCAGTTATTGTTCTAATGAGGGAGAAGTATAGAGAGGTAATAACCTCCTTCTTTCTTTATGCAATCCCTTTACTTATGAGATGAACCAAGTAAAAGGCTTTTCTGACCACTGTTGCTACATGATGGTTAAATGTGAGATTGTTATCAACCTGAGTACCCAGGTCTCTCACTACAGTTTGTGTGTTTAAGGGGTTGCCGTTGATGTAGTAATCAGTAGGGGCAGTGTTTTTGCCGAATGGTATGATGATACATATTTTTGCATTTAGGTTGAGGCCATAACTTTGTCACCAGTCATTAGTTGCTGTGAGACCCTCTTGCAGTATGTTAACATCATTTGGTAAGTTGATGACAGCACCCATCTTACAGTCATCTGCAAACCTGGTCAGCCACAAGCCTTTTGTCTTTGCCTGAACCTCAGAGAAGTAGATGCCAAAAGTAGGGGTCCCAGGACAGATCCCTTGGGAACTCCACTAGTGATATTCTGCTATCAGAGGTGGAGGCACCTATTTTGACCTTGAGGGTCCTGTCAGTGAGGCAGTTGACCACCCACCTGATGAGATAGGGATTTACACCAAGTTGTGGTAGCTTTTCAATAAAGCCCAAGTAGGGGCTTGTGTAAAAGGCCTTGGCCAAGTCAAAGTAAGTTTTATGTATTGACTTTTCTTCATCCAAAGCCTTGGTGACAGTCTCAAATAAGTCAACCAGGTTCAACAGGCAAGATTTGTCCTTGACAGATCCAAACTGGGTGGGGTCAAGTGCTTGGAGATTGCCTATGTCCTTGTTTATGCGATCCATAATAATACACTCCATGGCTTTACATATCAGACTTGTCAAGCTAATGGAGCAATAGGTTCCAGGCTCAGTAGTGGCACCACCTTGTACAAGTGGATGACAATGGCAGTTCTCCACTCTGCTGAGATGAAGCCTGTGCTTAGGCTGTGGTTGAATAGAGTGATCAATGGCAAAGCCAGTTCTTGCTGGAAATGGTGCAGAATACAGCCCGGGATGCTATCAGGTTCCATGGAAGCAGTGCTCTTTGCCTTGGATAGAGCCATTAACACTTGATCTATGGAGATGTGAGGTATGGGACAAGGATCAGGGACATAGAAAGGGCCTTTCCAGGGGAAGGGGTGGGGGGTACATTTTGCTCTGAACCTATCTGCTAGCAGGTTGGCTAAGTCAACAGGATCAGTCTAAGTGATATTACTAAGTACTAATCCAGAACAAACCTGGGCTTTGCCACAGAGGCTCCTGATATAAGTGAAAAAGAGAAAAGCCACTGTAGCACTGGATGTAACACAGTAGAATATCCAATTTATTGTAAGTAAGTGCTTTCAAGGGTTCACCTCTTCATCAGACTTACATAAAAATGACTTAAAACAACCACATTAAATAGTATTCCAACTAACATTAATTGCTTCAATTAAAAACAATTAAATGATTTAAAGCCATACTTAACATTTTTAAAAGCATCACAGCATACATAAACTAAAAACTAGTGTCTCAACTGTCTCGCTTTCAGGAAAGATTTAATGGAGACCATATTATTCAATCCAGGTGCTTTATCATCACGCAGTAACATAATCCATTTTTGTTCAGCCGCCTCAGTAATATTCCTCATGTCTCCTCCCCTTTTTCTGACTGCAGGTATTTCCAAGACCAGAAACTTAAACATGCTCACTACCTTCATTCTTGATGTGCGTAGCCAAGGCACTGCTTTCCTTTTTATTTCTTATATCCCTCGTATGTTCAAGTATCCTGTCTTTGAACTGTCGATAGTCATGCCAATATAATATGAAAACATTTAACACAATTACTCAGATATATTACATTGACTGTTTTACAGTCAGCATAGTGAGAAGGCTCTATTCTGAAGCCTAGCTTAGGGTGTACAAAGTTAGTACCTGTGTGTATATATGCACAGGCAGTACAACTCCTGCATGTATATGTACCTACTCTATCTGATCTAAGAGTAGTCCTATTTAAACTAGATTTATAACAAAGATGGTTCTTAAGGGTCTTATTATTTCAAAAGCTAAACTTAGCTTTGTCTCCTACTATCTCCTTTAACCCATCCAAAGTAGAGAGTATATTCCAGTTCTTATTAATGACATTGCAGATCATATTTATATTACTAGCATATGTCAAAGTTATTCTCAAATCATTACTACTCTCATTAGTGATCTGTTGTGGCTTCTCGCTACTCTCAGCATCACTATCTACATGTGGGTCACATACTGTTGCATTGTTAGTAAAGTATGGTTTACACCTACCATGTCTATCTTTCCATGCCTCTTTAATGTGCCTGTCTATATCTTTACTTTTATAATCCCTTTCTATAAAATCCAGTTTAAGGGACTCTAGAGCTGAATTCAGCTCTGCATCATCATTATGTAATCTCATCAAACTGACCACCTCTTTTTTTATTATATTACGTTTGCAATGGTTCATGCAATAGGTTATTCCTTCTAACCGGTTTCCTATACAAACGCGTTTTAACAGTATTGAGTGAATGATTACTAACAGTCACATCTAAAAATTCCACTTGTAAACTATAATTGTATGTGAATATCAGAAAATCTGTGGTCATATTGAGATAGTGGATAAACTCTCTTAATCTTGTCTCAGTTCCTTGCCATAATAAAAAAAATATCATCCACAAATCTAGTATACCACAAGACAGAGTTGGCATAGGTCATATTAGAGAGTATAAACTCTGATTCCCATTGCACCAGTGAAAGGTTGATGTAGTTGTTGGCACAGGCTGTGCCCATCGCCACACAACCCTTTTGAATGTAGTATTCATCGTTGAACATAAAAACATTGTTACTTAAAATAATGTCCAATAGGCTACAAATCAAGTGTATTTTATCACCCTGAACACCCTTATAATAAAAGGACAGGTGGTCAGGTTGATGAGATTACATAATGATGATCCAGAGCTGAATTCAGCTCTGGAGTCCTTTAAACTGGATTTTATAGAAAGGGGTTATAAAAGTAAAGATATAGACAGGCACATTAAAGAGGCATGGAAAGATAGACATGGTAGTTGTAAACCATACTTTACCAACAATGCAACAGTATGTTACCCACATGTAGGTAGTGTTGTTGAGAGTAGTGAGATGCTACGACAGATCACTAATGAGAGTAGTAATGATTTGATAATAACTTTGACATATGCTAGTAATATATATATGATCTGCGATGTCATTAATAAGAACTGGACTATACTCTCTACCTTGGATGGGTTGAAGGAGATAGCAGGAGACGAACCTAAGTTTAGCTTTCGAAATAGTAAGACCCTAAAGAACCATCTTTGTTATAAATCTAGTTTAAATAGGACTACTCTTAGATCAGATAGAGTAGGTACATATACATGCAGGAGTTGTACTGCCTGGGCATATATACACACAGGTGCTAACTTTGTACACCCTAAGCTAGGCTTCAGAATAGAGCCTTCTCACTATGCTGACTGTAAAACAGCCAATGTAATATATCTGAGTTATTGTGTTAAATGTTTTCATATTATATTGGCATGACTAATCGACAGTTCAAAGACAGATACTCGAACATACGAGGGATATAAGAAATAAAAAGGAAAGTAGTGCCTTGGCTATGCACATCAAGAATGAAGGTAGTGAGCATGTTTAAGTTTCTGGTCTTGGAAATACCTGCAGTCAGAAAAAGTGGAGGAGACATGAAGAATATTACTGAGGCAGCTGAACAAAAATGGATTATGTTACTGCGTGCTGATAAAGTGCCTGGCTAGAATAATATGGTCTCCATTAAACCTTTCCTGAAGGTGAGACAGTTGAGACACTAGTTTTTAGTTTATGTATGCTGTGATGCTTTTAAAAATGTTAAGTATGGCTTTAAATTATTTAATTGTTTTTAATTGAAGTAATTAATGTTAATTGGAATACTATTTAATGTGGTTGTTTTAAGTCATTTTTATCTAAGTCTGATGAAGAGGTGAACCCTTGAAAGCACTTACTTACAATAAATTGGATATTCTGCAGTGCTACAGTATTTTTTGTCATTTGCTTCTTTTTGGTCTGGTTGTTTTATTGCCTGAGGCTATATTCTTTGTTTATAACTGAAAAAGACTTTATGGTTTCCCTCTGTTATGGAGGCTAGGTTCAATTCATAACTGGCCTTGGAGATTTTCACTAGTGATCTAATTTGCTTGTTGAGACTATGGAGGGAGTTTTTCCAGTTTGGAATTTGTTCCTTTTTAGCCTTGGAGAACAGTTTCTTCATTTTGTTTAAAGCCTGTTGATAGAGGATGTCCAGCAAACAGGCTTGTGTTTCCTTGAGGAGTAGGTTTTAGTTCTGTTGGGTATGGCTGAACCCATGCACTTGTACATGTGCTTGTATACTGCATTGACATATTGTTCAGCATAGTTGTCTGCATCCTCTGAGGGGAGCAGTGGTGTGAAGCTAAAGATACCCTCCCTTAGGAGGTTGTAGTCAGCTTTTGAGAGTTTTTTAATTTGATTATGGCTGGGGAGGTTGGGTGGAATAGAAACTTCAAACAATGCAGTCTGATGATATGATCTCACCAGGGAAGGACGTACTATAGAGGTGGTGCAGGGTTGCCCATGTTGGTGAGAACCAAGTCCAGAATGTTATCACCCCTTGTGGGGGATGAGATAAGCTGGTCTAGTGTGTTAAAACTGATGCAGTTATGGAATCATTGAGTGAGTGAGTGCATTAGTGCAAGAATAGTTCACCCAGTCTATGGTGGGGTATTTGAAGTCATGAAGGATCAGGGTGTTAGGGGGTAGCTTGATGGAGACAAGTAGATCCAGGTTAAAGTAGTGGGTGTTCTTAGTCATGGAGGGGGATCTATAGCTGGCTATAACTTGGATGGGTGTCTTGCCAACTGTCAGTTGCACCTGGAGTAGTTCCAGCGCATCATGCTGGCAAACCAGTCTGGAGATGTGCCTGTCCTTAATGAAGATAGAGACTCCACCATCCTTTGTCTTCCCGACCTCATTTTAGGGTCAGAATGTAAGGAATAAGGTATAGCCTGGTAAGGCAGGGGAGCTCTCCATAGCCCTGAAACAAGTTTCTCTGACCTCACAGGCATTGGCATCTTCCAGTGCAAGGAAAGCCTCCAGTGAGTGCATTTTCAGGTTAAGGCTCCTAGCATTAAGCAGCATGACTTCTGATTTGCTTTGTGACAGATCTTTTATGTTGGAAGATTTGTCTTTGGGACATTGCCTAAAAAAGGCACAATGAGGGAGGCAAGAGCCTTGGCCAAGATCCGGAATCCCAGTGGTGACAAGTGGAGGCCATCTCTGGCAAAACATCAATGCCTGTCAACCATGTCATCCCAGGCAGACAGATACTGGATCCCCTTGGAATGATGCCAGAAACTAAGCCAATTGTTGAAGTCAATTATTTTTTGTTGGTAATGTGATAACATTCTTGGTGAAGGTAGGATGTTCCTTAGAGCTAGGGTCATACCTGCCTGGGACACAAACTCTGAGAGCTGAATCATGTTTCTCCTCTTATAGTCTAGTGAGGTACATCTCAAGTCATTCACACCAACGTGGACAATGACAGAGTCATACCTGTACTTGTTGGGGAGAGACTTCAGTGCGTGCATGATGTGGTGGACTCTGGCACAGGACAGACAACTGACCGTGACCTTCTTCTTGTCAAGCCTGGTGAGGGGGACATTGGTGTGTCTCACAATTGAGTCACCAATGACTAGTATGTTTGGTTTATTGTTATGCCTTGTGGACTGTGATGGTTTACTGTTTTGCCTTATGGGCTATGTTTGTGAGACACTTCTGTGCTGTCTGTTGTGTGTGATGTGTTTGGTGTTGTGAGTGGAATGTTTGTGAGTGTGTTTTGCAGGTTTCTGCTGATTAGGTAAGTTTTTATTGAGGACCTCTACATATGTGAGTGTGTGTCATGTTTGGCTGTGTGATGTGAGTGGTGTGGTGTTTGTGCTGGCAATCTCCTCTTTGTCAGAAGTACTGACTATGGCATGAGACAGCATGGATTCCAGGTTCCTGATGTGCATGAATTTCTCACAATTAAAAGAATTATGTGCTAGGAAAAGAACATGAGGCAGTTGCTACACTGCCTCAGTATGCCCATGTCAACCAGGCTGGCAGGAGAAACTGATGGGACTTTTCCAGACATAGTGTTCCAAATACTTGGGCGGACTTATGGCGAGAGGGTTTTGATAAGGGTTTGTCCATAAGACTGTAGACCACAAAAATCTTCTTAGATGTAAAGTAACTGGCCTGAAGCACAAGTACTAAAACCAAAACTAAGATGCTTACAATAACAGACACATTTAATCAGGCTACTAACAGGCAGTACTAAATGCAGCAGAATAAAAGCACTTTAGCACTTAAGTGTTAACAATGGATTTTTTGAGAGAATTTTTATTTGCGTTTGAGAAAAAAAAATTAAATTTAAAAAACTACAAATCGAGAATAGTGATCTTAGAAAGTTCCTCTATTCAGATATTGTCCCTCAGGGATGCTGATTGTATAAATCTCCTTCTGGACTATTATATAATGAGGAAATTGCTGCTAATGTCATTGGATTGTTTAACAAATATGGTCTGGAACTAATGCAAAAATAATTAAGTACAATGAAGTTCAACTTGGCAAAATGGGTCAAGAGTTGGAAGAGGTACACCAACTCATTTTAAAAAATGTTTTATTTGAACAGTTTAGACTGACATTGTTCTTTCCAGAGTGGGAAAAACATGTAATGATTTACTTATTAAGAAAAAAAAAAGCTGGAAAGAGATATCTAACAATACTGCAATAAAAATGCTTACCACGCAGCACACCTTATTCCCTCTTGTGTTAACACCAAAAAAATGTATTTTTCTGATGGGGACAATCCCAATGCAGAAAGGACAGAAGAGGTATACTGGTTCCAGAGTCTAGAGTCATAGATGTTTTTACAGAGTATTATCAGGATTTTTGGAACTTGAGGCGGACAGAGAGGATGGTGAGTCATTCTAAGCACAGCTAAGACTCAGGACAGAAGCCACAGAGGTCTCCATATTACAAACCTCAGAAAAAGGGAAGGGGTGGAGGAAGCCATAAAGACTGACAGCAATGTTATCAGTTCTTACAAGGAGTACAATATATACCTACTGTATACTTCTAGATTGATTACCAAGGAGCATTTTTCTTTGTTACTCCAAGGTTTTAGATTTGTTCCTTCTAGGCAGATTGATATTGCGGATTCCTTGGTCGAAGTTAAATTATTTATCAGGAAATGTAAACCCAAGGTTTTATTCCAGGAAAAAAAATAGTAGGGAGAGAGCAGGATTGGGTTATGGGGGTAAGTTAACTCGAAAACTTAGCACTTTTAACTCCCCCTACTCACCCTACAATACATGTATTTGAAAAGGTGGTCATGGAAGATATTTATAGAGCTTTCACAAATAGCGAACACATATTTTACTATCTTACAAAGGAAGAAATGTTATTTGTTAAATTGGGAAAGGACAAAACTTCTTGCCTGATGCAACCTGATAAAGGTGGAGGGACCAGTTATTTTTGATGCACAGAATTATTCCAACATCATGTTAGAACTTTTACATGATGTGAAAAATGTTACCAGTATTTCTAGAAATCAGATACGTATAGCTTATCATAGGGTTGATTCATACCTTGAGGAATACTTATTAGACAAATGTATTGATGAAGACACATCACTTTCCTTCTAATCCAAATCCTATTATAACCATGATTTTTGGAATTCCAAAAATCCACAAGCAATTCCTCTGACCCCCATTTAGACATATTGTTTCTGCTAGTGGGGCTAAGACGTATCCATTAGGTGTTCTTGTCGACAGCTGGACCAAACGTATAGGATGTTGTGCCTCACCTCATTAAAGATTCTTGGGACTTCTTAGGTCATTTAAAAAATCATAGTTGGAAGGAAATTTTGGCTTTTCTTAACTATAGATGTGAAAGACCTCCTCACTGTCATATCCAAGAATGAGGGCTTAGAATACTTCCACTGCAGTTTGATGCACTGGTCCAAACTTTTCAATGACAGGATTAGCCATATGTTGGAATTAATGTCCCTAGTTTTGGAACATAATTAAATTTATTTTGAGGGGGGAATTCATTCAACAAACAAGAGGTGTGACTATGGAAGCATCCTGTAACCCTACCTTTACCAATCCGGTACTGTTGGGCTGTGGAAAAACAGTGTGTACTCAACAGCCATTTTGCAAAGAAACTACACTTGTATGTCAGATTTGTTGATGACATTTTTGTCCTATGGGATGGTGCAGTCAATGAAATTCACTCCTTTTTTTGAATATTTGAACCATACCACCGAAATTTTGCAATTCACATACTCATGGATTAGCAAACAAATACATTACCTGGCTACCCTCATTTCACATACTTCCATACGTTTCAAATCCAACATATATAGGAAACAAACATTTTGTCATTTCTACCTACATTTCACAAATTGTCACTCTTTTTTGCAAAAAAAGAGTTTAGTAAAGGGACAAGCCATTAGTGTGGCTCAGATGACATCCCAGAAGGATGATGTATGAGTTGAGCTACACAGTTTAAAGGCAATTTTCCTAACCAGGAAGTAAACACAGGC
This sequence comes from Protopterus annectens, assembly GCF_019279795.1. Lineage (NCBI taxonomy): Eukaryota > Metazoa > Chordata > Ceratodontiformes > Protopteridae > Protopterus > Protopterus annectens. The sequence goes on from NC_056737.1 coordinate 1,863,034,653, forward strand.
CCTTCTGGATAGTTTGCTGTTGGAGGTATTTAGTGAATGGAGGAATAGGTATAAACCTCTTTAGGAAGTGGGATAACCACTACACTGCGACATGATGAACATAAGTTTGAAAAGACACTTATTTTTGAATACAATCAGTTCTCCAAAGAATGTACAGAAATTATCAAAAAGAACTGGTGCATATTTAAAAGTAATTCTGATTTATTTTCACTATTGGGGACAGAGCGAGTATTTATTTTTAAAACAGACCCTGATTTTAAGAAACTGATGGAGAACAAACATATTGCCTCTTCTAAAACCTCTAAGGGCACTATCAAATATGGACATTGCAATCAATGCACGTATATTACTAAGAAACAGGTGGGGGAGCTAGGCAACCTTATGAAAACAAGAATAATTTTTCATGAAGGTAGTTGCACCATAAACAGGGTGGTTTACCTGGTGATCTGTGCAAGATGTCCAGACTTTTATGTTGGCAAAATTGTACGTGCCTTTAGAACATGTATTTATGAGCACACACATGACATTGCCAACAAAAGTGAAAACACTACCTTATACAGAAATTCTATTCAGTGTAATGGCTTTATTATTTTTTTTTTATTTTGATATATTAGAAAAGATCACCCCTCCAGATTCTCTAAAGCTTGCATGGCATGCAAAATCGGTGCAGGAGCTCCAGCAGGCAATATGTCTGCCATGAGATCCAGGAACAACCTGTGGGGGTGTGCACAAGCACTCCTGCACTAATTCTGCATGGACTATGTCCTTGTATGCAAATCACCCCATTTGCAGGAGAAATCTATGCAAATGAAGTGATTGTGCAATCCAGGAAGCTTACAACCGTCCGTGCAGGACTAGTGCTATCTGCAGAAATGTACTTGGTCAGTAACCGAGTACATTTCTGCAAAATCCAAAACGGAGCTATGACAGCTCCAACTAAAGGCTGCATATCATGTAGTAATCATGCCAATGGCCAAGTATAATGCCATTGGCATTGCAAACAGTAAAAAAAATACAAAAAGCCGCATCCATCTAAACCCGAATCTCAGATTGAACTGTAACATGATCAACTTGGTCGACTTACCCCTAATAAAAGGTTACACACTATGGGATATTCATAAGCATAGAAATTCCTCACTAACGCAACTATGAGTTATCCTAAATCTATTTAAAGAATATATCATAATCTTGAGGCAAATAAGGGAAATCACTGTATCTCTACTTCAAGACCATACCATTGCTGAATCTGACTTCAACTTGGCAACTAAACTTCTGCAAAGCTTAGCTAGCAAGATGAGCATGCTGACCCTCTCTTGTAAACTTATAACTACAATTTTATATCAAGAAAGAATTGTTTATGCGGACTACTGTAATCAACAAGAGTCAAACCTACTGATTGATCAAAATCTTTCAGCTGTCAAATCCACACTTTTATTTTCCCCATTTAAAAAACTTACGTATACACAATTTATGATTGCTAATAACTTTTACTTCACTCCAGTCCACTTAAATAAATTCAACCCAAATGTGCCCACTTCATGCTCCTGCTGCTCCTACCCCCATGCTGACATCTTACATATATTATGGCTTTGTAGATACTCCCACAGTATTTGGTGCTCCCTCAATGTTAGACTTGACAAAATGGGGTATCACAAATCAACACTGTAATGGGAAATGGCATTGCTACATATTACCAATCTTAAAGTGTCGAAATTAAGATTGCATATCTTAATAATGCTTTGTTTATTAGTTAAATTCTACATTACCAAACACTGGCTGGACCATGCCAAGATGTCTTGGAGAGGGTTTAGATGTTAGACTGTTAAATACATTACCTCACAAAAACTTTTAATAACAAACTCCCGTAAGCGTCCTTACTACCAGAAATTCTGGAGTACCATATTGCGCTCTTGACTGACAATCAAATATCTATAAACTAAGGTAACTCACCATTATTTAATGCTCCTCCCCGTGGCTCAAGATCGGTATCAAATCTTCCCTTCTATTTGTTATATAATTTTTGACTTAAAAGTAGCACAGTGTGTACAGCTCTTGTATTTACCTTTCTTTCTTTTTTCTCTGCTTGTCCTTTTTCTCATCTAGACTACTTATTAGCTTTCTCTCAGTGCTTTATATTGTTTTTTTTTTCTTAAACAGCACAATTGTACATATTGTATAGAATGTGTAGTTTTATGTTTTTTCCTGTATTACTGCTCGTTGTTTAATTGCAATTGTTTGTAATATTTTGGTATGATAAAACCAATAAAATTTTGATTTAAAAAAAAAAATACAAAAAGCAACTTTTATTTTTTTAGCCGATCTCGGTTGTTTAAGCGTAGGGCAGTAGCACGCAAATGGGATCGGGGTGAAAATAACAAAATGAACCTAAATTAAGCATTCTAACTAAAATCAGTATTCTGCCATGCAAGTCAATGGCAGGCAGAAGACAACATGGCCAGTGAGTAGTGGTTGCTAAGGGGGTAGACTCAGTGTGAGACATGTAACTATGCATTAGCAGGCAATCCTATGCAAATGAGGGGAAGGATAGTGAATCCCAGTTTTCCCCAGCTTGTGAGTCAGGTCCCAACAGTGTAAGAGTAGGAATAGCTTGTTGCAAGCCTAGGAGTTAGCTGACATCATGGGTGTATGTGTCGGGCATACTGTAAGTGGATTGGAGCCCTGTGGCTCAGGCTTGTACCTAGCTTAGCACAGCTAAGCTAGGGGGTGTGTCTAAACTTGCCTAGCACTCTCTACAATGCCTAAGTGGGTGTGCTCACCATGCACATGGTTTTAAAGGCAGAAAACAAATGTTAAACTAGGAAATAGCAGCACTGTGCACATTTGAGCACTCTGTTTGCACGGCGTGTCCCCAGGCTTAAACAGGAAGGCAATGGGAAGGGAAAACAGCAGTTGGAAGCTAATCAAGGAGAACTAGCACAGCTGGCAGGTGAAATGTATCAGAATCAGCCAATTACACAGGCAGCAGACCAGCCCATCACAGAACACTACTATAAACTATGCAAACACCTTCCCCTCTGGTTTTTCCCACACTCTACACTACCGGTTTAAACAAGTGGAGAACTTTTAATACTCACAACAGCAAAATGATAGGGACTGCAATAGCTATCATACAATAACTTGTAGAAGAGGCTAAGGGTGGTGAGGATGTGAATGCTGTCGTCCAACCCACAGTGAGGAGACGGAGAAGAGTGTACAGACCCTGGCTATCCTACCAGGGGCTACATGAGCTGGAGATAGTGGTGCACTATAGGGTGGACAGGGACCTCCTACAGTAAATTGTTGAGTTGTGCCAGCAATGCCTCACATACAGAACTAACAGAGGGGAACTCATCCCAGTGGGTACCAAGGTATGTGTAGGCCTACGAATACTAGCTACAGGTACCTTCCAAAGGCCAACTGGGGATATGATGGGGATCTTACAGGCATCAGCATCCAGGGTACTCCACCAGTTCCTAGATGCCATGTCAGCACATGTCAGTGAGCACGTATATTTCCCCAACACCCATGAGGCATTGGCCAGCAATATGCAACTGTTCCATCAAATAGCAGAATACCCTGAGGTAGTGGATGCTATAGACTGCACGCAAGGGCTTCCCATCCATCAACTGCCAGGTCGTGTGTGATGCCCAGGGCATAATAATGAATGTGTGTGCTGGCTGCCCTGGAAGCTATCACAATTCCCACATCTGGCATCTGATGCAGCTGTACCAGAGATTTGCCAGTGGGGACATCCCTAATGGTCACCTAGTGGGGGATGCTGGATATGCACTGAAGTCGTGGCTGATGACACCCATCAGAAATGCACACATACTCGAACAAGAACTCCATAATAAGGCACACGCACAAACCAGAATTATAGTAGAGCATGTGTTTGGGATGCTCAAGTCATGGTTGCGGTGCCTGGACACATCCGGTGGAGCCTTACAGTACTAACCAGCTACATGTACCCAAATTGTCCTCATATGTGCCATGCTACACAATATGATCCTGTGGAAACAGCTGCAGCAGGAACAGCACAGGGTGGGGCCACACAGCCCCCCACCATTGCCAAGGCCTGCACAGGCAAAGAGTGACTAGTAGGAGGAACAACTTGAGCCTGCCCCAGTAGGCAGAAGGAGGTGTGCCCAGTATGCCCTGGCCTTGGCAAAAAGGCAATGCATACGTTTATATTTTAGTACTAAGCTAACTGCCCTTGCTAGCCATTTTAAGCCTATCCAATTATCCCTTGTGAGACTCAAACCCTGCACCGTGTGTTTGTAAGGCAAACACCTTAGCCATTAAGCCATCCTCCCAACCCCTAGCACATACACTGACACAGGGGGGACCCAGGGAATGACAACTCTCTTCAACTCCTACATACAGTAAAAGGGATGCCAAATATTACACTACCTGTGTTCAACCATGTGTAAGGAGTGTACTATGTGCATCCAACATAGGCAGTCCTGCAGCACCACCCTCAATACTTGGACACCCACAAGGAAAGTGACTCACACATGCCAGTCAGGGGGTTCACATACCCAACAACAGTCACAGCCAGCAGGTATAGACAAACACAAACAAAGGCTGTGCTATGGCCTCTGAATGATGCCTGTGGGTAACCTCTACCCCAGGCCTACACAGACAGATGACAGCAGGTCAGGCAGTGGGATTTTAGTTCTGAAGGGTAAGAAGTCTGAAACTAATATGTAGGTAAATAAAAGCTAAGATCTGTAGTACACTGGTATGCCTCTAGGCAGCATGCTAGGTAAGACTACAGAATGAAATTAAGCACCTGACATACCAGTACAGTCATAGCAAATGTGTACAGGTGTCAGGTGTGCCCCTCATTGTATGTAGGTATGTAGTAACAGGCAAGTTTGCCCCCCAATCCTGTGTAGACATGTAGAAATAGACATGTGTGCCCTCGTATCCTACATAGAAATGTAGTAACAGTCAGGTGTGCCCCACTCCATCCTACATAGAAATGTAGTAACAGTCAGGTGTGCCCCCCCAAAGCCTGTGTAGAAATGTAGAAATAATCAGGTATGCCCCACCCCATCCTATGTAGAAATGTAATAACAGTCAGGTGTGCCCCCCAATCCTGTGAAGAAATGTAGAAATAGGCATGTGCTCCCCCCCATCCCATGTTGAAATGTAGTAACAGTCAATACCATCTGATCGACGGACACCCTGCAGAAATGGTATGCTCCCTGTAGATATACAACACATAGGTCAGCAATGCAATACAGACTACCTGGACTTGATCCACACATTCAATACAGATGGGCATACTGGGCATGCTCACACACTAAAAGAAATGAAGGCAATGCCAGTCAACAACACACTGAAAGGTCACACTGGGCATGCTCACACAGTTAAACACATGAAGGCCCTGTCTACAAACACCAGTGGACCAGACATAACTGGCAGTCGCAGATGATAATGCAGACACTCCTCAGTATGCACCACACATGCTTTGCACACACAGTGGACAGGAATACAGACATATATCTAAGGACAACACACTATAATAAGCCAAAGGTAGTTGTACATAGATGTGTGGAATTGGGCAACTGTGACAAGGAGCCATCCAGGCCTGTCCCACCCAGCACACAGCCAAAGGGCCACAACCACATGAGGTTCAGATTTCACTCACTGTAGACACTAGCCACCAGTATCTGTCAGCAGTACAGACTATGTGGTACACGTGCTAGCTGTGCAACATGACTGTACAAGGAAGGTGTCAGCTAGCATCTGTATACACATACCTCGTGAAATATGACCCTCTGTGTGCCTGCATGTGATGTGTCAACCTCTAGATGAATGGGTTATGGTCCATGCACACACACTGCGGTTCCCATAGCCCTCAATGACAAGCCTGCTGAGGTCATCCACTGTGAAATATACCTTTGGGTGAGTTGTAGCCCAATCATCTCCGTGGCAAGTCCCATAACTGTGTACTGCTGTAGTGTGATAAACTAGTTAGGTAGGAGTTCTAATCCCAGACTTGGCAAGTGTGTGTGTGTTTGTGTCTGTCTCTTCTGTGTAGAGAGCAATGTTTTTAGGGTAGTCACACTCTCTACAATTGAAATGCACTACTTTGGTAAGACTGCTGATGTCATCCACCTAGAAATACACCTCTGTGAAGGTTGTAGCCTAGTAATCTGTTTAGTGTGTCCTGTAAGTGTGTACTGCTGTAGTGTGATAAATTAGTTAGTTAGGTGTTCTAATCCCATACCTGGCAAGTGTTTGTGTGTGTGTGTGTCTGTCTGTGTAAAGAGTAATGCTTTTTAGGGTAGTCAAACTCCCTGCAATTCAAATGCTCAACTTTGGCAAGGCTGTTGATGTCATCCACCTATAAGTACACCTCTGTGAAGGTTGTAGCCTAGTAATCTCCATAGCGTGTGCTATAATTGCATACTCCTGTAGTGTGATATAGAGCTCTGGTAGGGTTCTATTCCCACCCATGGCAGTTCTTTATGTTTTGTGTTTGTTTCAATGTCTGTGTAGGGAGCAATGCATTTTAGGCTAGTCACACTCAGTACATTCCAAATGCCCTACTTTGGCAATCCAGCTGATGTCATTCATTGTGAAATACACCTTTGGAGAAGGTGTTCTCCAGTAATCCCCATGGTGTGTCCTATAACAGCTCCATGTTGTAGTGTGATATGGACCTCTGTTAGGGTTTCTATACTCACACATGTTGGTTGTGGATGTTTTCTGTGCGTGTCACTGTCTGTGTAGGGAGCAATGCATTTTAGCCTAACCACAATCACTACAGTTTGAATGTCCTACTTTGGTAATCCTGCTAATGTCATCCAATGTTATATATATCTTTGGGGAAGGAGTACTCCAGTAATCTCTGTGGCGCGTACTATAACTGCATAGTGCTGTAGTGTAATAAACTAGTTAGGTAGGGGCTCTACTCCCAGACATGCCATGTGTGTGTGTGTGTGTGTGTGTATGTGTGTGCGCATGCATGTGTAACTCATATCTTGTGTAGAAGTGGGTGTGAGTGTGTGACATCTGGGTCAAAGTGGCTCAGGTTTTGTAAATTTCTTATATGGTGGCCCTACTATATATCACAATGTCCACCATACAGGGATACCAGATGTGAAATAGCCGAGAGGCTGGGGTGCAACTCTATACCCATGCATGTGACATCAAGGCCAGGCAATCACAGTTAACAACTCCAGTATTACCCAGAGCACAATATCAACCCATATCTCATACACACATGCACACATGCCTAGGCAACAGCCAATATGTGGGAAGTACACTGCATATTGGCCACAGATAGTAACTATGGAGTGACTGCAGTGGGCTACAGAGAGCATGGCACCCTGTTCATCTGTCCAATAGGCACGTACATGCAGACACTGCACCTTCCCCATGTTCTCCACTGGACACATCCAACAACTGTGGTGCCATCACATGTGACCTACCATGCCTTAAACACATGCCCTGTATGGACAGATGACACTCACACCAGGGAATGCCATTAGCATGCTATCAATGTAGGTGCAGGATAAACCTGCTGTCCATTACCAGTTCCCATCACAGGTGGCCAAAACTGGCACATCTGATGATAATCTGTGTATACAACATAGGCCAGTCACCCCAGGTACACTTCCACATATCACTGTATATGCATGTGGGAGGTGTGCACATCCCAGACACCGTCCATGTCATGGACTAAGGAACACATACATGGCAAGCAATGCACAGCATTGGCCACACACAATAGTCAACCAGGTGACTGGATGGGGGATACAATACCCACCTGTGTAGGCAAAAGCAGAAACTACAGCCCTGAACCACAATGCAGACCTTTGTCATGTGGCCTAATGCCAAGGTATTCCCATCAATTAGCCTTGTATAGCAGTTTGGCATAGTCAACCACCACATACCTGTGCAGTGATGCACCTATGCATATCAGTACTGGCACCCTGTGTGTTATTGTGTGTGTTGTATGATGCGTATGATCATATCCACACTCACTACAACTCTCACTGGCATACTGAAGCATGCTGTCTGATGTCAGAAACCTCTCCATACCCTTTGCCCATATAACCTCCGAATGACCCGTGTGGTACATGTGATACCTGGACAGTAATGTCTTGTGGCAATCTCACTAATGATGAGTTGTAATCCTGGCCCTGCCAAGTGTGTGAATGTGTGTGCATCCCTGTGAGAGTGTGGCTGTGTTGAAGCTGGCACGTGTTCATGTGGACAGGCACGTGTACTTCACCTACCGTATAGCTGCCATATCTCTGTTGCAGATTTCACTCACCATCACATATATGTTCTGAGGGCTCCACAACAGATAACCTATGTGTCACATCCAAAAACTGCATAGAACTGTGATAGAACTACATAGTCATCAGGGGTTTGATACCCTGTGCTGATAGGTGTGTGACACAAACATGTCTAAGTTTTACTTTGCCACCCCTCCCTCACTTGTCTTTGCCTCTGTCTGCCTCTCTCACTCCCTCACTGGTGGATGTGGAGACCTACACCTGCTTTGCGTAGGCAGCAGCATGTGTATTTTAGGTAATGCTCATGATCAGCTGATGGCCTCTGCATGCATTGCAACCCTCCCTTAGCTGATTGCATGTGGAACAGCTGTGCTAACATTCCCATAGCCAATTGCATGGAAACACACTCCAATATCTAGGAACATCATGTTGGTGTTGGGCCTTTTCATTCACTGTGAGCAGGAACTCGATCTGTTGTTTGGCAAACAGCATCTCAGATGGATTGGGGATTTACCTCTGACAACATGCACTGTGGAAAGAGGCCAACACACAGGAGAGGGATGTGCCTGACCTGACTACAGACTGTAAGTGCTGCTATACTGCATTCGGAATAATGTTGGTTTAACAGGGTGTGTGCAGATATGGTTGTCCTATATGTATTAATACCTGCCATGTCAGTTCTATGTTTATGAAGACACAGATACATGCTCTGCAGTGTGTGTTGCAGAGCATGTATCTATGAACTGCAGAAAGTAGTGTGAGGATTGCAGTCTGTAGATGGTGAAAGCCATGACAGTTACTAACTTCATATCCCTCATAAGACATATGTTGCAACAAACTCTGTTACAACAGTAAATGCATGATGTTATTAAAGCAACATGTTAATATTGGCCCTGTGTATGTGCTTCCAGCTACAACTCTGTCACCCTTTGTACATGTGTCATGCATTAAGAGGTGCATATGTGCTCTACACCATAATTAGTGTCAGTGAGATATCAGACTGCTACACATGTTATGTACAGTAGGAGTTATATTTGATGACATAACCTGGACATTCTGTGGTTGTTTGTACAGTACTGAGGTCCGTGTACTTATGGTGAATGTCAACAGTGTGTGTATTGTTAATATGTACCTTGGCCTGTGTACAGACTGTGGTAGATGTCATCATTTTATGTCCCGTCATATCTGATGTTACATGCTGCTCCACTGTATGTTACCATATTGGTTAACATGTTTGTAGGGCCATACACACACATGTCCCATCCCATACTACAGACAGGCATCAGGCCACAATGTGTAGTGGCCCAGTATATGTAGGGTTAGTGTGTGAGTGGCACATATGAGGATGGTGTTAGACAGATAGTCCATATACTGTAATATTATGTTAGCTTACCATATGTGGCTGTGTTCACATTGGTTGTGGTTATGCACATTCACACAGGTATATCTTACCCTGTGCTATGACATGCCTGTAGAGCCTGCTATATATGCAGGTACATGTGCATTCCCCCATAGGAGATGTAGGCCAGTGTTGAGCCAGTCTGCCTGTAGCCTGCACAGTGCTTTTTAACATGCCTAGCAACTTAATGTACTTACCCACTGAGATGTCATGTCCAGATACATGCCAGATGTACTGCTGTCAGGCCTCCCTTAACAGTCATGCATGTGAGACAGAGTGGTGGGATGCTGTACAGATGTATTTCAATATCTAGTGGGTAGTATGTGGCCATGGTACCTCTGTACCAGCAGTTATTATGTGTCAGGACAGACAAGGGTGTGTGAATGCATAACCTATGGGGGTGGATGTATACCAGTCATTATGTGTTATACCCATCTACATGGCTGTTAACATCCATATTGTCAGGCTTCATCCACATGTTCTGCACTAAGGGGTTCTGTGTATACCTCTGGACTGTACAGAGTGTGTCAGAATGTCTATATCTATTGGCCAATATCTCTGCTGTAGTCCACAGGAGCATTATGTGCTTGCAGCGGTACTGTACTATGATGCCCTTAGGAAGTCTGTCAGTAGCCAAAGGCGCACATGTGAAAAGCAGATGTGACCTCCCACACACACCTTGTCTGTGAAGACAATCCCTTTTACAGTAGCAATAGTCTACTAATATACCCGCTATACATACCTGACATTCCCTTGCAGTACGAAGTTGGGACTATAGGGGCTGAGGTAGGGCTACACCCCATGTTCACGACATATGGTGAATATACATGTACATATGATTATCCAGATTGTGTTATAGATAATTACACATGTACATTTTGACATATATAGATGAGTGTGTATATGTACATAGATATGCATATACCCACCCAGATATATACATATCTTCTTCTTTCAGCTTTTTCCCGGTTAGGTGTCACCGCAGCAGATCACCTGTCAGCTCATGATTGGCAGTGGAGTTTTACAGTGTTGAGTTGCCAACCCACTGCCCAACCTTCCACAGAAGGCACACACACGCACACACTCACAACTAGGTCCAATTTAGAGTGGCAATGCTAACCGCTGCACCACCATGGCCTCCCCACCCAGATATATATATATATACATATACAGAGCATTATATGTCTACAGATATATATATATATATATATATATATATATATATATATATATATATATATATAAAGAGAGAGAGAGAGATAGTGATACATATGCACATATATGTATACCACACTGCCATTCCTGCCAGCAGTCCATTGCTGTTGCATCCGCCACACATACGGTGGGGCTGTGGCCATATATGTGTGGGCTTCACCTACACAATACATGGGTGCCTAAATTCACTTCAGAGGCCAGTGTATGTAACAGTGGTATATGGCCCTGTATTACTGAGTCTGAGGGGATGCACCATACATAACCTAGACTATTACAAAATGTGGGGGTATTAGGGGTGAACTGCCTTAAGGTATCTGGATGTATAGTATCATACATTTCACCTATCTTGACATTACTTACATAAAGTGGGCTACTGCAGGCCTACTGCCTCCTGCCATACAGACTGTTCTGTTTGCCAGCGTGCCTATGATGGTGTCAGTTATGCCTTGTTATGTAACAGTTAAATCCCATTTGGTTAACTGAAGTCTTTACCACCTAGTGATTGTGTACAGAGTGTAGATAGAGACTGCTGGACTATACACCTGCATCACTTACTGTTGATTGTGTGGTATTCTGTGGCCCAGTCTGTCTTCACTATTGTATGAATTGGAGGGCTTGGACTGGGAAGCAACAGTTGTGGACCTTTCCAGCCTACTGTATTAGTATAACTGTTTCACAGTTGCATATTGATATGGATGTCAGTGTCTTAACAGCTATGTGACATGGCATATGCATGTGCAATAGCACACAAATAAAGATATCCCATTTCTGCAAACCTATGTGTGGTGTTTTATCCTATGGCCACTTTGTGGGTATGTGTTGCAGGCATTGAATGTCATTTGTATGGATGGCTCATCCAGTGTCCAGTTGTTAGGGTGCTAACTGTAGGCATAGTGGCTGTACCATATTGTATGCACTTTCTACATATGTATCTTCCTGTACATATCTCTGCATGTGTATGTGTAGTCACATGTATCTCTCTCTCTCTCTCTCTCTCAATATATATATATATATATATATATATATATATATATATATATGTGCATATATGTGTCTTTGTACAGACTGGGGATGATGATAGCTTCCACATTTTACATTTCCTATGGCAGGCAGATGGTACTGCATAATATGTTACCAATACCAGCCTGACATCATACAGGTGGGATGTAGTACTGTTAACATCTTTTGCCCATGTTGTGTCAGGTCCTGGTTATGGGATCTGCAACTTGGTATGTTATTGCAGGATGGACGTGTTTGGTTGTGGGGGGGGGTATGTCTATTCATACAAGATGTATATTGTTTGGGGCCTCTCATCCCCATTAACGGTGCATGTGGACATATATGTTTTTTGTTAATCTACCATTGATATCTACAGATGTATGGCTATACATATCTATATAGAAATATATATATATATATATATATATATATATATATATATATATATATATATATATATATATATATATATATCTGCTTACATATATATAACTATGTCCGTATATACTTACATAGATATATATCTGCATACATATATGTAACTTGCTGTGTATATGTAGGCATATAGGTGTAGACATATATATGTGTCGATGTAGGCATTTGCATGTATATATGTTCATATATATTTCTATATATATATGTATATATTTCTATACACATATATATATATATATATATATATATATATATATATATATATATATATATATATATATATATATATATATATATATATATATATATCTACATATATAGATATGATGTATCTGTTTAGATATTAATATATTTACACACGCACATACATCTAAATGTTGGTATATATTCTCTGTACTGTTGCATGACTGGGTTGGGTGATATGTTTCTGAAAACATTAGATTTATATATATCTGACATGTCTTTGTGGTAAATCACTTTGTCTATGGAGTGCAGGGTCCTGGGTTCGAGCCTTGCAGAGGCTGTTTATTTTGTTGCTGAGCAGAACATGGGCCATTGGATGCAGAGTGATTGAGGCACTTTAAAGCAGTTGTAAGTAGGTTTGCGTGGGTTTGCGCTGAGGTAAGCACTTCCGGTTACAGTTTCTTATACTCAGTTTAATTCTAAATTGCTTAATCTGTGTAGAAAGTGCTTAATCCTGTGCAAACAGGCTTAGACCCACTTACTGCTGCTTAAAAGTGCTTACTCCCAATTACCCCCGCGCTGATTTCTTTAAAAGAAAAGAAAAAGGGTTGATAGCAAAGTGGTGAAAAGTGGTCACAAAGAGGGAAAGACAGTAGGGAACATAGCTAGGAATGTGCAAGTAGAGTGTAGGGAAGGTCCATAGCTGCCCATTTCTTCTACAGCAACAGCTGTGCATATATACTGAATTTGGAGGTATATTTGGACACTCAAACCCCTGAGAGAGGGGTGAGAACAACAATAATAAGTTGCAATTCCAATTAGACCAGATTACATGTGTCCAGTGGATATGTGTACAAAATGGACAGCTATGTATGGGGCGAGACTTTTTTGTGGGAACATATCACCCTTTTTTTTTCAGGTGTGAGTGGGATGTTGGGGAGGGGTAATAGGTATATTTGGGGACTTAGGTTGGGTAGGTTAACAGACAAGACACACAAGACACATACAGGGGCAGTATATGACACGTGGGGGGTAAACACCTTGATGGCGAGGGTTGTTGGGATATCGGAAGCCCACAAGCCCCTTAGTGGTAACAGTGGGACTGAGGTCCCCACCCATGGGCAGTCACCACTGCACCTTCACAGCCCCAAAAGTGGCTGTGCTGGGGGCTGATCCGCAGAGCCAGGCTGACTCTCTAATTGTGACATGCGGCCCTCGAGCTGGCGTAGAATATCGCCAAACTGCTAGTTGATCCCTCTACACACAACGTCCCTGACCTGGTGACAGGTGCCTGTCCGTGCCCACTCCTGAGGGGGGGAACCCTATCCCCTGAGTCGGTTCCACCCCAAGGTGGTGCAGGACCAATAGACAGGGAAGTCCAGGGTTGGGCCCCAGACATGCTGGTGCCCAGTGCCACAACTAGCTGAGGTGGGACAGGTGGGTCCGCTGGGATCGGCCTTCCCAAGCGTGCTATAGTGTTTAGATTTCATCATCATATATGGGTTAGTAATAGTCATGTATTGACATTCCAAGGTTAGGTATAACAGCATGCATAGATATTCCCATTAACCCAGACACCAGATACGGAACAGTTGCATAGCAAACAAAACACATGCATATATGGGACCACAGTGGTAATAAGAACAGCATGCAGGTACGTTGATGGCACCATATCAACAATGATGGAATAATTCAATATGGCATGTGCATGGGAACCATTAAAATATTTATCAAACAATTGGACATTATCAGAGTTGGTACATACCAGATGGGGTGGGTATGTTGATTATTGTTGGAGATAAGGCGGGAGGAGAGAAATATGTCAATTAACAAGTAATATATTCCTGTAGTCCACATTACTTTCCTAGTCAGTGCTGTTATCTGTACCTTACAAGTCTTACTACCCTACCCTATAGCCTTATTGTGGACAGTGATATGGTTGCCATCATTACACATGAACTGGTTTTAACTGCAGTATACACCTCTTACCTGGTATACCTGTGGAGGGAATGTTTGTTAACAATGACTAGCTGTTTGTACACATATGCCCGGATTCTGGGTTAATGTTTTGCACTATGCTATCCAACTCTTTCTGCATAGACTCTGGCCATGTGTTCACCGCATGCTGGTTTGCCTGGATATATCTAGAATATTGCCCTCTTCCACCTTTAGTGACCTGACACACACATATACATGCTTTCCTACAGAGTTATATTATGTAGCACAGTGTGGGTGAGATTGACCAGTGATACTTTATTATTCAGAGAAACTGCAACACTCACAATCCCCTAAAATACCAGGGTGGACAGTACCAGTACAGGTTATATTGGTCTGTATTTCTCAGCACAGTGTTTGCATCCAACGTACCTGTGGGAGCAATGTTTGTTAGCACTATCTGACTGTTGCCACACAAAGTTCCAGATTACACATTAGTATTATGCACATACATCTCACTCTGTTACTGTACACACTCTGGTCACAGCTTGACAACATGGGAGTGTAGATAGGACATACTTGAAATATTACACTCCTAACAGTTTTGGGGGTTGCTACAGTGACAGGTGTGTTCTCATGATGGTTGACAATCACTTGTATTCCCTGTTTGCTGGCTACACATCTGGGATCATCCCACAGACTTACCAGTGGGACAGGGGGACAGGCAGCAGATATGGACACATATACTAGACATTCTGGCCTCATGTGTACAGTTGTGAGGTATGAATCTGTATGCAGTCTAATTTCACTCCCAGGATTCAGATCATCGCTGTGTCTGCCACAACTTAAACATTGTCCATCACAGTTGTGTCTGCTATATTGATATTGCTGTATATCTCCAATCTGCTTTCTGTCTTATTAGTCTCCTGTGCTTATACATTCTGACCTTGTTATATTTGTTATATCTTGTTAACACTCTTATACAGATTTCCTAGACAGTTATAAGTTGTAGGACAGTGTGGGTGACAGTGATATGTAATACCTCATTATTCAGAGGAACTGCATATCATTCTTGTATTTCTGGGCACAGTGTTGGTATCTGACAGACCTGTGGGAGGAAAGTTTATTACCACTACCTGACTGTTCCCACACACAGTACCAGGTTCCACATTACTATTATGCACATGCGCCTCACTCTGTTACTGTACACACTCTGAACACAGCTTAACAAGTTGGGGTGTAAATGGGACATACATGGCTTCTTAGTCACATAAGGTATTGGGGAGTTGCTAGTGTGCCATGTTTGTTGTCATAGATGTGTGTCAATCAGTTGTATTTCCTATTTGCTGCCTATATGTCTGGCATCATCCCACTGATTTCTCAGGGGGACAGGTTGATAGGCAATAGATATGGGCCACTTTAATAGACATTCTGGACATATCTGTACAGTTGTGGGATATGATGCTGTATGCAAACTACTACCACTGGCAGGATTTGAACCATGGCTGTGTGTGCTAAATAAACAACAGTTCACATCTCAGTTGCATGTGCTATTCATTTTTTGTTGTCTGCATTTTCCCTGTTTACTGTCTATGTGTCTCTCAGCTGTACTAAATGGCCTCTGGGGATTACACTTGTCATATACAGGCATTCCTATACATTCAATTTATGGTGTGTGGTGTGGGTAACAGTGCTTAATACAACAGTACTATTACATGATTGCAAATCTACATTATCATATGATACCAGAATATGCACATGCAGTCCAGCAGTTAGGCTTGTTTTGTCAGGATATTACACTTTTATTGACATACAAACAATATGAAACTCTTCCTGCCATATTCTCTAGTGTATGCAGTACTTGCCTTAAACAATGCATGTTTTATACTAGCAATTAATTTACTACTACTTTTATTTTTATTTCCTATGACAGTAAAAGCATGATTATTACTGACCTGCCTCGCGTCACAACCTCACCAGGTGGCTGATGTGAGCCTCCTGATTCGCGGTCTGCTCCATCGCAGCTGTGGGGGACATAAGACAAATATTTAGCCATACCTTCCCATGATATACCTAAGCTGGAAATTATTACACACATACTGGGGTGATACTTACACATGTCTGGGACATCCCCTGATGCTCTAACCTCTTGGAACCATTCCTCCAAGAGGTCCCCCTTCCACCGCTTCAGGTCAGCATAGTGGTGCCTGACCTGCTCACCAGTTCAGGGTATGCCAGTGGCACTAGTGAGGTCACGGGCGAGATGGTCCCAGGCCTCCACCTTATATTGGGAGCCCTGTTACTGGCCCTGCAGCAGTCTCTGTGCATGGTCTTTAACTTGGAAGTCCTGCCGTGACCTTGGACTCCTGGATGCACCAGCACTGCTCCCAGAAGTGCACTCCTTTTTCCATTACTGCCGTAGTGCCTGCAAGGGGAAGCTACAACCAGTTATGAGATGTATTCCCACCTCTTGGGTTTAAGTAGGGCTGATTTCCCACACTTGATTGGCTGGTTTTGAAAAGGCTAAGCTATGGGCTAACCTGCTTACCTAAGTTTGGCATTGTTTAAAGGGGTATACCACTGGGCACAGTGAGTTAGCTGGTCTACACATTGCTCACACCTCCTAGGCTGGTCTGTGCAATACTTAACGTTGCTTACATTAGACTTTCATTATAATGCCTTTTTGGCATTGTGTTATTATTTATTACACCTTATATGTATGTCTGATATCCCTGACTGATGTGTACGTACACTCTGTGGAGTCTTTGTGTTTTATTGCAGACTTCAACACTCTATTACAATTACACCTCACTTCTGGACTTACTGCTGTACTCCAGTTCCCATATTTATGTTATGTAGTCGGTTAGGGCACATATGACTGTATAGTGATGCCTTTCACAGGTTCAGTTTGGTTATACTATAGTGAGGACTTGTTTGCTACTACTTCATTATTTTGAACTTTTGTGATGGCTTTGTGGATAATTACTGGGAGTATGGTGTATATGGTCTTGGGTTCAAGACCTGCATGGCTGTTTGTTTTGTTGATGGGCAGAACAAGGGCCGTTAGATACAGAGTTATTAAGGCACTTTTTGGGGCAGTTGTAAGCGGGTTTGCATGACAGTAAGCACTGCTAACCTGCCGTTACATCTGCTTACAGAGAGTTAGCTTGAGAATTGCTCAGCCAGTGTAGGCATTGCTTACCACCACGCAAATGAGGTTACACTCGCTCACTAGTGCTTACATATGCTTACTATTGCTTATTGGTGCTTAGACCTGCTTACTAGTGCCTTATTCATTATGACACTGACATCTCACATGTGCATTTACTGCAGTACTCCAGTTCATAAATATATGTTATTTAGTGGGTTATGCAACAACAATATTGGTCATAACGTGCTTTGCCATGTAAAATTGGATGTGGGACTCAAACCAGGAATGCCTGCTCTGCCCACTACACTATTGCTCTTCTGCTGCCTTTGCATATATCTTCCTTGTAATCCTCTTCAGCCTTTTAAGCTGCTTTAACCAAAGCTAACTGATGGGCAAACCCGCGCACCTATGGTTAGCTGTAATCAAATGTTAAAAAAAAAAGGTTTCTTCATTTTATTTCTTTATTCTGTTGCTGTTATCCACAAGGGGGACTGTTGGTGGGGATATGCGGTCACCTGTGAGCAGTCGCACTCATTGCACTCCCCTTTCTGCTGTTCTACATTGTGTTGTCATGTTTATTCAAGAGTTCTGCTCTCAGACATGCCCCCTGCACTGTTACACACCCCATGTAAGCCTAGGAGGTTGGGCGGCGTGCATCATTAATATGCATGGTGCGCTACCGCCCTGCTCCTAAATGGTCACTTCCATGCAGGACTAAGCTAGTCCTGCATGAAAGATTAGTAAAGCTGGGGGCACATTTGATCCAAGAGGAAGGGATTGGAAGAATTTTCTAAAAGTGCATGAACTGCATTGTCAACTTAGATTGGGGACTACTTTTTCCCCTGGGTTGAATGGCAGCACTTATATTGCAACTGTTTTAACCACTAAAGCAAATAAAACTTAGCTTTTTAAATATCAAACCTAATAAACTTAACTTACATTTAAATGTACTTTTTAATCGCGCTTCTTGTATATATTTTTAATTTTAATGCTTCAGTGTTCTGCATTTGTTTATCAATATATAATTAACAACTTGCCTTAATGTAGTCATGTTTCTGGCCCTTTAAACAGAATCTGTATCAGGTCCCTGTCAGGTGAACGATAAATTAAAATCTTGAGTGCTGGAAACATCGAAAATGCAGTATATCGATGTGTGTTTTATAGATCGCAAAACAGTGAAGATAGGAAATTTGCCCTTTCCTCACTCTAGTGCGATCTTGGAGTTGGTATATATAATTAGTAGGGGATGTGAGGGCACAGCCCCCCACAATAAAGGTTTCGATATTATGGATTTTTGGTGTTTCCAGTGCTCGAGATTTTAATCTTTCATTGTTATGACATAGACCCTAATTATCTTATTAACCAACCACTAATGAAATGCATTTTATTTTTATTTAATGGCTCTTTGTTGTGTTAGCATTATTCTGATAAAGTTTCAATGCTCTTAAATCTTTCCTTTTAGTTTTCGTCAAATAAAATTCTCTGAACCATGAACTGATCATTGGGCCCTTAGTGGCATTGAATTCTTTTGGTTCCATTAAATCTAAACAATGAAGTCTTGACCATCAAAACTCCATGAAAAAATGTATCCCCATCATCCACTGTCTCACAACATTAACTCCAATATTACAATGTAGAGGGGATAAGGGGAAATATTCTCATCCCTACTGTACTGTGACCTTAAAATTTTAACTCTAAGATATTAAGGTAGAAAAAATTGCATAAAACTATGACACATTACTAATTCCCAATCTCACCACATTTAAATCTCTCCCTCTCTCTCTCACTCTCTCTGCCTCTCTCTCTCTCTATATTTATATATATATATATATATATATATAGAGAGAGAGAGAGAGATAGATAGATAGATAAATAGATAGATAGATAGATAGATAGATAGATAGATAGATAGATAGATAGATAGTTACATATTTCAAGAGTGCAAGGTCACCTGTACTCACACTCCCCTGGATTTGTAAAAATATCACACAAAAGTGGAGATAGTGTGACCCATTATAGGTTCATAGGTTCATAGGTATTACTAGGGTATCGACCCTAGGGCCTATATAAGCCTAGCCAAGTGAGGTTCCCTGGCATTCGCCACCCAAGAAAATTATTTTCCTGTGCATAGTAGATGATGGGGATACATTTCTTCATGTAGTTTTGATGGTCTAGACTTCATTGTTTAGATTCAAGTAGTATTATGTGGTTAAGTCTCCCAGTAGCATTGTATGGTTAAGTGACTTGCTCAAAGGTCATATAATGGGCAGTTGAAGGTTGAGAGAAACAAATCATGTACCACAGGAAGCAGTTCATTAACAGCTCACAGTCCTATTCCTCTATACAAACTGCTAGTGTAATTGCCAGCCTTATACCTTCTGTTACATATAAGAATTAGACAGGCTGTATGAGTTAATTCCTTCGGTTATTTTACACAGTTTTCATATCTCATGCTATATTTTTGCTTACTATTCATAACAAATGGCAGTGCAAAAGGACGAGGACACAATTAAAACAATACAAAGCATGTGTATGAGAGTGCTTAGCCTGGCATGCTGCATAGTGAATGTAGCAAACTGCCATCCATGCTAAGCAAAATCTGACCTTAATGTGTCACAAGAGTTGCAACTCTTTGAGTGTTATGGTACCTCAAGGCTGCAAGAAAAGAGATAAAACTGCTACATTAGAATGTCAAGGGGTAATAAAAGAATGCTCAGCACATGTGCACTAAGGTGCATCCTCAAACTCATGACGTGCAGTATAATATCAATTGTACTTTAAGAAAATATTCCCTGCTTACAGTTCCCAACTTGCTTTTCCTTCTTAATGGTGTTGAATTTAGAAAAAGGTAACCAAGAAGCTATCACTGCGACAATACTGCTATGTTACTGTGCCATAAAGTGAATGCAGTACGGAGTTAAGAAGAAACCTGGAGCTAGATGAAGTTACACTAATTTGATGGTGTGAAATGCTTCTTGACTTGTGCCTTAACAAATTGAAAATATGTATTGCACATTTCTATATAATGTGCATGCATATGGAATTGTGTCAGGTCATTGGAAACACTGTTTGTAGTGACTTTCATATTCTTTTGCATAGTTTAATTCTGTTTAATGTGGTATGTAGCCTTACCTTCCTGTCTTAACCCTAATTAAAGAAAAAAGAATCCAAAATAAGCAAACAGAGAAAAGAACGTTATTCCATTTTGAATAAACTTATGTGAAGAGCTCACTATAAGAGTAGATGAAAGACTTTACTTAGTTTCTGCCATTGAAGTTTTCAAATCAGTATAACTCTGCCAAGTAACCACCAAATAACTTTAGGAATTTCAGAGTGCTAGAAAACACTCCTTCCCTGTCAGCCACTAACTGATTCTCCTAGCTGCTGACCACATCCTAAAGTAGCAGTCTGCTTAACTTCTGAGAGACTTGGTTGGCTACAATCACCTGCATTAGAAGCTGAAGTTAAGTGCAGACTTGCAGCACTGTATTTTAGTCTTCTGTTAAGTACAAACTTGCAGTTTTAAAAGTACTGTATTTCATTTTTTCTGTTACGTAATTGTGTGTTTCACTGAATAGTGTGCTGTGTGTCTCTCTGCTATAAGAGGGGGTAGTGGTCTTCTCACTTCCTTGCTATCTGATATTTAACTGTTAGCCTAGAGGGCTTCCTCTGTACTTTAAGTGCTAGCCACAAAGTTTGAACATTAATTTTATGCTCAACTTCTGAGAGACTTGGTTGGCTACAATCACCTGCATTAGAAGCTGAAATTAAGTGCAAACTTGCAGTACTGTATTTTAGTCTTCTGTTAAAAGTGCAAACTTGCAGTTTTAAAAGTACTGTATTTCCTTTTTTCTGTTACCTAATTGTGTGTTTCACTGAATAATGTGATGTGTGTCTCTCTGTACTTAGTTCCTCACTCACGCTCCCTGTTCTTGTCTTGGTGTTAGTGTTGGTGGCTCTGGAATTGCCCACCCTTCCTGTAAGTCTATATTTGTACACTCCTCCTGGGTCCATCTCATTCGCTCACTTAACTGAGTACAGTGAGATCATATTCTGAGTCTAGTGTTCACTCTACTTAATACAGAGAGAAGATTTGAGAAGGCCATCCCACTTAGGTTCTTACTTCCTCTCAACCTGCACTTTACTAACAAAAAAGTGCACTTTATCTGCTTTTGCTGTATTTGTGTTTCCTCCTACTTTATTTTGATTTTGCCTCTTCTTAAAAGTACTCAATTTTATTTATTCTGCTGCATTTAGTACTGCTTCTTAGTAGCCTAGTTAAATTATAACTGTTATTCTAAGTTTTTTGGTTTAAGCACTTGGGCTTCATACCAGTTGTTTTACATTAAGAAGTAAGAAGATTTGTGGTCTGCACTGTTGTGGCAGGACATGTAGTTTACATCCTTCTAAGCTGGGAATTGCTGATTGAAGGCTCAGTGTCTGCTATTCTAAAAGTGTATTAGTTCTGGTTTAAGCACTTGGGCTTCAGGCCAGTTATTCTACATTAAGAAGATTAGTGGTCTGCACTCTTGTGGGAGGAAAGGCTGGATTCTGCCCTTCTGAGCTGTGAATTTCTGGTCACAGACTTATTGTGCCTGCTTATTTCAACTGCTTCTTTCTGAAATTGGTGTGACTTGTTGCTGTAGCATAGACCAGATTCAGGCCGGATGAATCTTGCTTTGTTTGTATTTTTTTGCAGAAGGTTCCTCTGCACCCTAGTAGCAGGAGTGTGCAGTTAGAGCTTGTCTGATTGAAGACTGCTGGAACAGGGCTCAGTTTTGAGCTTTTTTCTGGTTAATTGGGTAACTTGTTTAAATCAGTTTGTTCATTTTCTATTGTTTGATATATATATATATATATATATATATATATATATATATATATATATATATATATATATATATATATATAAATTGCACTTTATTAATCTGTTTTTACTGTATTTGTGTTTCTTCCTACTTTATTACTAGGGGCATTGACTACAACTCTGATCTGATATATATCACAATAAGTATCCTTTTCTGTGCATTTAAAGTCTTTTTTTTTATTGTATCTGCTTTATTTTCTGAAATATATATATATATATATATATATATATATATATATATATATATATATATATATATATACTTGTTTCCCACCTTTCTAAGCTAGTATAGTCCAGTTTTTAGGTTAGTGCTGAATTTAGGGCTGTGTTACTAATCTCTGTATTTGCCCATACCTTACTTGGATAGAAGGAAGTTTCTCTGTTCACCTGTGAGAGAGGGGAGCTTTGAGCAGCCTACCTGTCCCTGGATGAGTGGTTTCAGCCCAGAAATTAGTAGTTTATTGGCCATTTTGGGGTAATTTCTATCTCTTTCATTTCCTGCTATAAAAAATGCATTTGCCCAGTTTTGCATGCTGGGCAGCACTAGTTAGCTAGGGTATAACTATTCCAGGCTCCACAAAGTCTCTTCAATTTTTCCCTTGGAACTAGACAAACTTTCAACTTAAGCACTCAAGCCATTCATTTCTCAGCCTGGCACTTGTTCAAAACTAATAGCAAGCACTTATAAACCCTAGCACTAGACCCTCCTATATGTACAGAAGGACAAGACTCTCTATTTGACCTTACCAGCCATTCAGTAAAACAGTTCACTGTACCTATCTAGGCATGTCCAAAGGGCAGTTTCAGGTGTACTCTCCAGTCCAACTGGTGAATCTGGGCATTTTGAGGCACTGTTACAACTACATCATGTACACAGACAACCCTCTCCTCCTACCACCAAACACCCATGCGAGAGATGCAATTATACAGACAAATGGGAGGCTAAGCTCAAACAACCCAAGACTGGCTCAGACAGTCAAGAGGAGAAGGGAAATACTTGCATCACACCACCAGTCTCACAGAGATCCATTAAACCAGCACAGGCAAAAAACACACATAAATACACGAAAACATACTCAGAGGCTCTAAATAAAAATCTGCAAAAGCAACAGAGACCTCCAAAGCGGACTTCCAAGCAACCTCCACCCCCCAACACAAACCATGAAACACATACTTCACAAAACCAGTGTGCCACACAATCACAGCACTTAAGGCAAAATAACATACCCAACATACTAGTAATAGGTGACTCTATAGTCAGGCACAGTGACGTCCCGCTCACTAGGCTGAATAAGGAAAAGGTTACTGTTAGCTGCCTGTTGGGTGCCAGAATCTGCCACATAACACAAGCACTCAGGTCACTCCAGAACAAGTACAAATACGACTCTGTCATTGTCTATGTTGGTGTGAATGACCTGAGCTGTACCTCCCTGGACTACATGAAAAGAGACATGGAAAAGCTCTCTGATCATGTAGCCCAGACTGGTATGATCCTGACCCTGAGTAACATCCTGCCTTCACCAAGAATTATACCACGGTATAAAGAAAAAAATATAAATTTCAACAATTGACTAAGTTTCTGGTGTAATTCAAAGGGGATCCAGTGTCTACCCACCTGGGATGACATGCTCGACAAGCCACACTGCTTCACTAGAGATGGCTTGCACCTGTCACCCTTAGGCTTTCAAATACTGGCCAAAGCTCTTGCCACTCCCATAGTGCCTTTTTTAGGCAAGGCTCAAAATGACAAACCCACAACCGTAAATAGCACAAGTAACAAAAATCTGAGGGCAATGCTACTCAATGCCAGAAGTCTAAACCTCAAAATGCATGCACTCGAGGCACACCTCAGTATGGAGAAAATTGATATATGTGCAGTAACAGAAACTTGGTTTAAGGCTCCAGAGTGCACTCCAGCACTACCAGGCTACAACTCATACCATACATTTCAGCCACAGAACCCAGACCAAAATACAAAAGGCGGGGGTGTATCCATATTCATGAAGAATACCCACACCTCCAGGTTAGTGGCACAGCACGATGCTTCAGAGATCATCCACATGCAAGTAACAATGAGCAAAACTGCAATTCAAATTGTAGCTTGCTACAGATCACCCACCATGTCCGAGGACCCCCATTCTGCATTTCTGGAAACACTGGGAAACATAAAGATCCTACTAAACACCCTAATATTAGGTGATTCCAACATTTCCTAGAATTTATAAACTCAAACGCACTGGATCAACTGGTCAACACTCCCACCAGAGGTGACAATATATTGGACTTGGTCATCACCAACATGGGTGACCGGTGTTCCACACCGGAGGTCAAACCCCTTGCTGGTTAGATCTGACCATAAACAAATCACTCTGGGTATCCACATTCCACCCCCACCCCTGGACAAGGAAACCACAGTGAAAAACTTTTCAAAAGCAAACTTCACCTTACGTAAGACTGAGGTGGAAAGTTTCAAAGCCCCCATGCTAAAGGATAACGCTGTTCAAGCTGCAAAATCCTTTACTAATGCATTCTATGGGCACCTACAAGAATGCATGGATCATGCTATCCCAAGCAAAACCAAGACTCACTCCTCAAAGAAAAGGAAACCAGTCTGGTGGACCCCTGCCATAAATGAGCTATACAATAGAAGGAGGAAACTAGTACAGAAAAGAGTAAAATCCCAAAAAGGGAAGACATCCCTGATCAGTATCAGCAAGAAACTATGATCCCTCATATCATCCAACGTGAGCTTTGAAATAAAAATTGCCAAGGACTCCAAAGATAACCACAAGGCATTCTTTAGCTATGTCAAGAATTTAAGCGGCAATGCTCAGATCTGCTCAGAGTTAGTGCAGAATGGCACACAATACACTGAATCAGCCAATATCGCTAACATCCTGATAGGCAGGTTCAGTGCAAACTTCACCTCCCTCTCACCCCCAAAAGGGCCCATAACTATACCAGAAGAATGTAGAGCCCCTGAAATCATAGACACTCAGGTTAAAACAGCACTCTCCCCAAGCCAAAAACACAGCATCAGTGGGACTGGATGGTGTCCCAGGCCACGTTCTACACGAGCTAACCCCTCACCTAAACACACTGTTCAAACTCAACCTCTCCACAGGCTATGTACCCATAGAGTGGCACCCAACAATGGTTATTCTGCTCCACAGAGGTAGAGCCACAACAGACCCCCCCAGAATTATCGCCCTATAAGCCTGACTAGCTTGGTATGCAAGGCTATGGAGCGCATCATCATGGAACTCATTAACAGAGACATTGGGAACCTCTAAACACTGGACCATACCCAGTTCAACTTTGTTAAGGGCTGATCATACCTCCTAAACCTGGTGAACTTCTTCGAGACAGTTACCAAAGCTATAGATGAGGGAAAGATGGCACCCACTGCCTACCTAGACCTCACAAAGGCCTTCAACACCATTCCCCATTCTGGTATTATAGACAAGCTCGCCAGCCTGAACATAAACTACTACGTTACAAAATTGGTTGCCAACTAGCTCATGGACAGAACCCACATGGTGAGAGTTGCAGGAGCTAGGTCCGACTCTAAACCCGTTACAAGTGGCATTCCCCAAGGCTTAGTCCTAGGACCCCTCCTGTTTGGCATATACTTCTCAGAGGTACAGTCAAGCGAAGGAGGACTATGGCTGACCAAGTTTGTGGACAACTGCAAACTAGGGGCTATAACTCACTCACCAGCTGACACAGACATCCTCTCAAAGGGTCTTACTGAGATGGATATCTAGTGTCAAAATCATGGCCTCAAGCTAAATGCCAAAAAGTGCATAGTCATCCCCTATGGAAAAAACAAAGTACCCACAAACTACCACATAGGTGGTAGTCCCCTAAATACAGAAGACGTAATAAGGGGTTTAGGGATCCAAGTAGATAGTAATCTCTCCTTTGATAATCACATTGCAAAAGTGGTTAGAAGAACCTTCTATGTGGCCCACCTAATCACAAAAGGGATCACATCCAGATCAAAAGAGGTCATTGTGCCCTCTACTCATCACTCATCAGACCCATCATAGAGTACAATGCTCCATTTGGGATGTACCTTACAAGACACCTGCAACAGCTGGAAAGACCACATAAGTACCTCACCAAGAGGATCACTGGCCTCAAACTGATGCCCTATGTAACTCGATTGAAGAAACTCCAGCTGTACTTGTTGCATGCTGCCTGCTCAGAGGTGATCTCTGCCTGACATACAAGGCCATGTCCAACCCAGACTTGATGGACATGCTCCACCTAAAGAAAACCTTATCCCTTTGAGCCACACGCTCTAGGGATCTAAACCTCACCACAACAATAAATAGGATGTGCTGGAGGGATAGATTCCTGTCCCAGCGACTTCCCATGCTTTGGAACAAATTCAAATCTACATTAGGCAGAGAAACCTTGACAAGTGGATGGGAAACAGAAAGTTTACCCCGGGGATCACTTCAGTGGCTCTGCTGGACAGAGGCACAGGGAACTAATCTAAGGGGGTGGCAAAAGACAACACATTCTGGCTAGGCTTATAAATGCCTCCGGGCAGATAGCCTAGTACCTACCTATGAACCTATAAACTGGGGAGGACAGATGATAAATGATCTTTTCTGACTAAGTAAAACTGCAGTCAAAAAGCAGAGGGGTCAAAATAGTTTTCCTTTGTCAAAACAATTGCAAATCATTACCTGGTATTGAAATATTTATTCTATTCATGATTATTTATAAGTGCAGTCACCAGAAGCCCTGACTGTCAAGTAAACTATAAAATACTATCTTTGGGATATGAAATAATATTTTCAAACTCTGAGGAAACCTGCCAAGTTTAATTTTTCTTTTTTCATATTTAACCATACATTGGCACACTTTCACACTCTTAAGACATGTTAGGCAGTTTAAACATTAAAAGCTATCACTATGACATTAAAATCACAGCAAAAAAAATCTGTATGTATGCACAGGGAAATTACACAATATATGCCTTCAATGAACACTGATACTGCTACTACATATATTAGATGCAATTTTTTTCTTCTGATGTCAGGAGAAGAACAGCATAAATATTTATTTTCTGCCTTCTGCTCTTCAGTTGACAGCAACTGCCTTTAGAGAAAGTATTTGACAATCAGTGACTGGAAGAGGGGCGTGTCTTCAGAAACTCTAATGTCACACAGTGTCATGGTACTCAAAATAGATTGATAACCTCTTCCAGCTGCTCTGATGAGTTTGTCTGAAGATACTTTTTGCAGTTAAATCCTACATTTTTTTGATGGTTTATCATCGTTTTGTTTGGAGAGGATTCCTAAGATTTAAGAAAATGTGTTGGGAGATATTTATTGAGGAAAAGAAAGAGCTACAGGTGGCACTGGCTGATATATTGGTAACAACCAAGTCATGAGGTTACAGAACTGAGAGACAAGCAGTGAGGCAGCAGACAAAAGTGATGTTTTGTCTTTTAATTGAATCATTGTATAAAGTAACTTGAGTTTGTTATAGGGGATGATTGCAACAAATGTCTGGAGGAAGAGTAGCATGTCATCTTGACTCTTGTAGATAAAATTTGTAATAAGTCCATTGAATTAAGTAACCAAATAATTTATATTGAACAGAAGATGGTTACTCTGTAGAATAAGCCAAGAAAACACAGATGTTGATTAAGTGAAATTTTAGAAACAGAATAAGGGTTTGACTGTTCTGAGTATATTAAAAAAATAAAATAGAAAAAAGGGACAGGCTTTTCTAAGAGTTCACTGGGAAAAGAAAAGGCTTATATGGATACTTAATTAGCATCTGACAGAGTGTGGTTAACTGAATGTGATTTGGTGCAATTTGCAAGTTGGTGTGAAAAAGATCACAGCTGAATAAAGGCTGGTATTGTTAGCACAGCATGGTTTTCTGAAAGTATAAAGAAATGTTGATAATGCTGATTTTAGTATGTTATAACATTGAGTGGTATTTGCCCTTTTTTGATGATGCATAGTCTGCGTGGATTGTGAGTCTTTGGATTATGTGAGTGAATTATCAGCATGGATGGAATAATGATTACCTTGGAACTGCTGAAATTTGAGATGACTGGAAATGAAAGGATGGGCAAGAGGAGAATATAACTGTCACTTGTTCCTTAGGTGGAGCAAGTCAAAAAGAACTTTTGCTGCTTTATCTGAACTGACTTGGAGAACTGAAGTCTGTTACAACTTTAACAAATCTGATTGTTTGGCTGCATGTTAAATGACAAAACTAAATGTATAATCTGTTCAACAAACATTTGTCTTCTGGAATAATTTAGCAGTAATCCATTCTTGTGTGTGGGGAATGTGGGATTTACCAACAGTTGGCATGGCTTCATCACCATTATGAAGTCCATATGATTGAATAGAACCAGCAATGGGTAAATCCTGCAGTTCCCCACTAACAGTAGTAGATTATTGTTATTATAGAATGACATTATTTGTAAAAAAGAAATGGCTAATCTAGCCCCATGGCATATATTAAGAAAGCCCTGACTACAGCACAGTTGACCTGAGTTCAGTTAGTGGCACAGTTATCTGTAAGATGGATTGAGTAGCCACTGATGGCTCTTCCAACCTGGTGATGGTAAAGGCAATGGCTCACCACCTGAGTGGCACCTAGCATGAGCACTAGGTGTTACATCTGTGGAGTATGGCACTAGGGAGCATGCACTTTCATTTTGGGATTTTGTGTGTTGTGGCACACTTTACTCACAAGACACATAGCATATATTGACAAGCCACAAAAGGGTATGAGTTGCTTTGACAGGGAAAGTGTATGCAACTCATCACAAACTACAAGCTGGCCTACACCATATCTCCCAACTCTTACCACTTGAGAAAAAGTAGGCTAATAGGGCTTCCTGGGTAGAAACAAATGGGCTATAGGACACACACACACGCGCACACACGCACACACACATGCACACACACATGCACACACACACGCACACACACACATGCATACCCCAAGTCCATTTAATACTTTTATCCTTTAAATCCTAACATATTTAGATATTTTAAATGCAATTACCTATTTACAGTGAGCTTAATGACTCTCAGAATCTCACACAATCTGAACTTAATACTCACTGTTCTGTACTTACAGACAGTAAACAATATTACTTCCATTGCTGATATGTATTCTGTAGATTTGGGAAAGAGCTGACAATGCAATAATCTATCACAGGCAGATAATACTATTTCAACATTTTATAAAAGGCAGAATGGTCTGCCACTTTTGTTCTTCTCTTTTCTGTTTAAATAGCACATCAGAAAGTCCATCATTGGTTTTGTGTTTTGTAGTAATGGAATGTAGTTTTGTAAATTTTTGATAACGCATTCAAAAACTGGAGCAGAAAACCACACGACATGGCACTTGTAAGCATATTTGACTTTATTGTTGTTAATGGTAGCATTTCTATTCAGTATTACCATTCTTTTTTCGATAACTCATTTTTGTATATCTTTGTTATATTGCAGCAAGCTATGTGAATCTAATTGCAAATTACATTTTATTTCTTTAAAAATGTTCATTTTCATCTACTTAGGGTACAGTGATGTAAACGTTATTTCACTGAATTATGTTTATCGATTAAAAAAGAACAGCATTTTTCTTAACTTGTATTTCCTTAAACGTTTTCATTTGTGTAAAATTATACTGGAGAACTTCTTTATGCATAAACATGCTACTCAGATTTTGAATGTCTGTAACAGTCAAAATCCACAGCTGTAGACTGCACACACACACACACACACACACACACACACACACACGCACACACGCACACACGCACACACGCATACACGCACACACACGCACACACACATACACACACACACAGAAACACACACATACACACACACACACACACACACACACACACACACACACACACACACACACACACACACACACACACATTTCCCCTGGTGCCATCATTTCTAAGTGAAAATTAGTAAGAAAGATATGTATTGAGCATATTTTGGGCCATGTTCTAATGTACTTTTAACTAAGTTCTTTATTTTCATGAGTAATTACATGACAGAAAATGAACTTTGAAAGTATGAAAACCATTGAAGGCCTATCCCACAGTAATCTGGAAGGAAACTGGAGAAAAATCTTGGTTAGTAGAATGTGTATGATAAAACTTTGTAACAACAATAAAATTTCTGGATCATGCTCTCAAAATGAGCAAGGAACTCTATACTCACACCAATAGCACAGCACACACATTCAGAGATATCTCTGAACTTGTTAAAGGAATATCCTGTGGAAACTAAAAAGAAAGGATCATGAATTCCTAGAAGGGCAGGGAAGAGAGGAAAAGTCAGACTAGAGATGGTATTTTAACAATAGGTGTACATGATGATCACCTAATAAATACATACCTAAACAGACCCAAGAGTACACTATAGTGTGTGTCTAGTAACAATTGTCTATGTGCATAAGACCATTCAATAGCTGTACTGGGTAGAGCAATGTCTCAATTCATTTTGAGCTGTAGGAATATTTTTTTTTAGTTTCTTTATCTTGGCTTGCAAAATTATCTGTGAACTTCAGGAGACTGATTAATATTTGTAAAGTCAGAGGTTTCCCTTCAGCAGAGTATGGTTCTCATTATGAATCTTTAATTGTTATTTAAGAAAACAAGATAAAGCAGCTACTGCATTTTTCCTATGAATCCATGAAAAACAATGAGAATACGAAGCCATTCTATAAGTAGACAGGTGCTGGAAAAGAGGCAATCATTTCTAATAAACTAGCTATAATAGCATAGCAGAGCACAGCAGAGCACAGCAGAGAGCATTACATTACAGCATAACCTGAGAATACACAGCAGGGTATACATAACACAGAATGGCACCATTCTGAAGATACGCCACTGTATCACAAAAAGGAAGATGGCTACTCATTTTATCCAATCTGTTTATTAATAATAATAATAATAATAATAATAATAATAATAATAATAATAATAATAACAACAATAATGGTGTATCACAAAAAGATGGCTTTCAGTTTTTAATCCAATATGGTTATCAAAAAATATGAAAATAAATAATTTAGTTCAAAGCAAAGCATCATATGGTGTAAGAGTATCCAAAGTATGACACTGCCAAATAGAAATCAAAACAGCTGCATGCCTTTCTTGTCTATAGTATAATATTGCCTGAAGATGCTTGAAATTAAAAAATAAATTGATGCAATACATAAAGCAACATATCTATTATATTAGAAAAGCTAACTACTTGACAGAAAGACTGGTGTGAATGCAGAGCCAGTCCAAGCATAGGAAACAAAAAAAAAGGTGCATAATCTTCTAGCCAATATAGCTTAACCTGGATATCTCAAATGTGATTTTGACATATTTGTGGAAAGTAATGAATTTAATTATTAATAGATGAATTACAAAGTGGCATGTATTCATTTATTTGTATATACTTTGTGGAAGAACTGTTTGATAATGATCTATTGCTCAAGGACAACAAAGGGGAATTTTCGGATACCAGCAAATTATAAGATTCATAAACTTCTAAAATGGCATGTTATGAAGTTAATATTATTGGTAAAAAAGCTGCCTTGTATAGCATAATATGCAATACATCAACCAATACATGGAAAGAAAACAGCCATAAGGAATTTTAATATAAACAGATGTGATGGAAAGCAAGAAAGTATGGGTAATTTTACATAAGAAACAATTCTAACACCTACGCCTTAAACGGTATAGAGGTATGCATTGCTTTCATTGTGTTATGGAATAGCGCAACACACTACTGGAAAAAAGACTGTTTTTGCTTTATTGTGGATGAAATGTTAAAAACATACAGAAGATGAATAAATCATGAGACAGAAAGAAAGA
Organism: Protopterus annectens; assembly: GCF_019279795.1. Taxonomy (NCBI): domain Eukaryota; kingdom Metazoa; phylum Chordata; order Ceratodontiformes; family Protopteridae; genus Protopterus; species Protopterus annectens. The sequence continues at coordinate 1,863,066,981 of NC_056737.1, forward strand.
GAAGACCTACTTACAGAACATTATATCTGCAATAATGGTTTAGCATTTAAAAAACTCTAATTAAAATAGTAAGCAGCATACCTATCATGTAAACCAGCAACTGAAGTCAGTATATTATCAAATGATAACATGCCCCAAAAAATGAGAACACCGATTTGTGCAAACACAATGCCAATCTCTATGTTACAATATAGGAGCACAGAGAGAGAAGACCAATAGATAACACACATTGACATACAGCTGTATTACAAATGGTTAAAAAAGTTTCAATATTGCATATTAAGGCAGACGTAAAGACATGCAGACCAAGAGTAGTGAATGCATATATATATGTATTCATCCAGACAGTAACTGCAAATGGTCAGTTGTGAGCAGTGTACTATCCCAGTAAACAAATGTAAAAAAAAATATGTGAAGGATAAATATGCTGCAAATATAAATTCAAGTACAAAGGCAGACAATATAAATCCATGAGAAATATTATTGAGATATGTATATGTTGTAAATGGCATCTGCCCGAAGGACAGGTATAATAAAAGAGTGCCATCTGTAGCTATCCACTGGATGCTTCAGCAAAGCAACATGCATGCACATATAAATCAAAGACATACAATGATGTATTTCAAAAGAAATGCACAGCATGCACAGACAGACATACAGTGAGTCTGCAGAAGACCAGGATGGGATACTCACTAGTGGAGGGATAGTGGTCTAATAGCTATGCAGCAGTATGAAGAACATGGAAGATGTTGGATCACTGGATATTTCTGAGATGGTCTGATTAACTCACCAAACAAATTTATTAGAAATCTCATCATGCCTATAGAGCAGGTAAACCTTACTGAAAACAACCTAGGTAAAACACTCATCCTCTATAGGAAGTGATTGTAGAACATCATAAAAGGTTCCAAGGGATGCTGTCATGGACCAATGCCCTGCTTGTCAGACAGAAATGATGCCTTGTGTGGCATCCACAATGCTGTCGATGATATTCAATGATAACCTGGATGTGTTGTATGCATCATGTGACCACAAAAAGTCTAATCAAACTGTATGTCACTTAATGACTGCATGTTATCTGCTGTTAGCCCTATGTCACCCATTTCATTTATCATCTCTCCATTAGAAAAGAAGGAAACAATTCCTGTATATTGACCTGTTTACTCAAACTATGAGGCATACTAAATGTGAAGTAGATATGCAAATATGCATCATAGCATTCTGAAATAAAGAGCACACAAGGTGCACTCAGTATCCAATTGGGGACTCACAAGATGGTATATTTACAAAACCAACTTGTTATTGTGTAATTTGATGTGGGTTAATCTGAAAATATAAATGTGAAGGTCAATGTAGTCAGTCCTGCAGCTGCATCACCTGAATTAATGTGCCATCACATCATTGGCTGAGTAGTTGATGTGTGTACTTGAATAGTGTATTGCCTTCAACCTACCAAGGCTATTGCCTTTAACAATTGGTTAAGTTGTTGGTGTGATATTAAGTGGATCCAGTATGAGTCAGCTTGGGATGAGATGGTAGATACAACTTTCTTGTTTCACCAGCAATGGCTTACACCTCACATTACAGCACTTCTACATACTGGTGAAGGCCTTTGTTACCTCTATAGTTCCCTTTTAGGCAGATGTCCCCAAAAAGACATTCCTATAAAACAAAATCAAACCTAAATTCAGATATTATAGTGGCACTACTAAATATTAGTAGTCTAAATTGAAAGATGCCTGAATTTGAGGCTCTCCTTCAACTCAGACACATTCATATCTGTATTGTTACTGAATACTTGGTTTCCTATCAAGCCTTCAAGCCCTTGGGCAACTGTGAGTGTGCATCTGCATTTGTAAGAAACCTTATCACTTCACGTTAAATTACCCACAGTCTTTACTTTGACCTCCTGGAGATCCAAATCAGCCTTAGCAAATGAAGCTATTACTTCATTGCTAGCTACAGGTCCCCATCAATGTCCCTCAAAGATCATGGACATTGCCTCAGTAGTATAAAGGACTTAAATATCAAACAAAATACCTTCTTGTTAGGGAATTTCATCTACCCAGACATTGACTGGTGCATTTGCACCTATAAAAATGGATATGCTTACACTTGTAGACTTTGTTGATGAAATCCTCTGGAGCAAATTGCATAACTACCCAACAAGGGCTCTAATATCCCAGACCTAGTCCTTTCTAAACTAGCCCCAACTGTACTCCATCCCACATCTCCTCATTCCTGGTCAAATCTGAGTACAAATCAGTTAACTTCTCATCAAGGTTAATGATAACACCACACCACCAAACAAAATCAGCTTTAATGACTTGTTCAGAGTAAACATGCTTTGGTTTGTGTAAGATCTATGCAAAATTCCCAACAATCCCCAGCAAATGAACCCAAATGAGAGAACCACTACACTCACCTCCAATTTTTATCAACATCTAAACTATTGCATAGACAAGACTTTACCCATCTGCCCTTAATATAACAGTAAATAATTCTGAAATAAACCTCTCTAGTGGAACTCCCATAGTGATGAACTATAGAACAAAAGAAGAAAAATAATGAAAAGTTGCAGCACATCTGTATCTGCCATCTCAAGACTGCAATGAGACATCCCAGCAAGGAACTTAAGATCGTTATTAGAAAATGCAAAGCAGAATACAGTCTTGAGGTTGCTACAGATTCCTAAGGAAGCTACAAATCTTTCTTCAGTTATATCAAGAAATGAAGGAGTAATGCTCAACAATACACCGAGTTCATGCATAATATCACACATTCCAGTCACAAGAATACAGCCAATATATCTGCAGACTATTTCTGAGCTAACTTTACCCCACCTACCAACATTGTTGTACCCAATATCCCTGAAGATTTAGCTTTCACTGAAATCTCCTTGAAACAATGCACAGAATCCCTGTCAAAGGGTAAAAATTGAAATGTTATAATGGAATAGATAACACTCCAGCCTGCATAATTATTAGTGCCAAACGTGCATTATATAAGACTCTACTTAAAGTGTTCAGCCTCAGCCTATCCACAGGGTCTGTCTCTAAGGCCTGGAGAAAAATTACTGTGATTCCTCAATACAAGGCTGACGTCCTTGTAGACCCCAGGTAATTACATGCTCCTCAGTATCACCAGCCTTATATGCAAAGCCATAGAAAATATCTTAGCTGAACTCATTTCTGCAAACACACAGGCAACTTAGCTGAGCAAGACGATGCTCACTCTGGATTTTGGAAGGGCAAGTCTTGTCTTCTGAATGTAACAAACTTATTTGAAATGGTTATAATAGGCTGCAGACTATAGTCACACTAAGTACACTGCTTATCTTAACCTGTCCAAAGCTTTTGAGACTTTCACCGATGCTGGTATTATTGAAAGGTTAGACAGATTAAATGTAAACCCTTATGTTGTCCACTGGATTGCAAACTGGCTAGGAAACAAATCTCAAGTAGTGAAAGTTGATGGCACTCTCTCTGAACTTGAGATTCTGACTAGTGGGGTACCACAGGGTTCAGTGTTGGACCATCTTCTGTTTTGCAGACTTCTAAGGCAATATTTGTGATGTGGGGATGACCATGTCTGCTAATGGCTGCAAGCTGGGTACCTTATCCACTGATGGTAAACTGCTCCAAAAAGAGTAGGAATATGCACATACCTGGTGTACTGAGAATGATGCTCGAGTTTAGTGAAAAAGAGTGCAGCATAGTAGCATAAAAACAAACAAATAAATAAATCAGCACCCTCCTCATAAGTTATATGTGTTATTCCTCTTCAATCAGATATTGTCATAAAATACCTGGTAACGTAACCTATGTGGGCAACTCTCCCTTATTCAATCATCACGTTTCCACCATAGTTAGAAAATCCTTATTCTGGGCCAATTAATTAAGAAGAGAATATTGCCAAGATCAAAGAAGTTGTCTTACAACTGTAATTTCCAATTATCAGACCCATCAATTAATACAATTCCTCCTTTAACATGTACAAATCCAAGCATATTGCTCAAATGGAAATGTTCCAACATTTATTAATGGAAAAATATTAAAGGCCTTAACTCCTTCAAATATCCAAATAGAGTATTACAACTCATTTTATACTCATTAGCTTAGCAGCTGCTTCAAGATGGCAGGTCTTATTTTCTGAACCCTGAAAGACTCAATCCTGTTTGACCTCTTCTTTCTTTGCAAAACAAGTGGCTCTACAAATATGCATACTAGGAGCCTAAATTTATATCAGCAAATAAATAAGACACACTGTAAGGTATAGGTTTCTAACTTAGATACTCCAAAAAGTTATCACTACAGGTCAAACAATGCAATACTTTGGCTGTCTAAAAGGCTAGTCTTGATGACTGGATTGATTGGATGGGTAAATATTAATTTACACCAAGGTTATCATGTATGACCTTACTTGATTTGGGACCATAATCTCTGTTAAGTACTCATAAAGGATGGAAAGAATTTTTAAATGTGTGTGCGTTTAATGGTGTATATGGCTAGGCCTCTTATTGTCCATGTGATTACTTGCCTAACATTGGTTTTCTGTCCATGTTTCTATGTATTAGTCATACGTGTGGCTCTACATCAGTACATATAATGCTTTACAGCTGAATGTAATTATTTAACCTCTACAACAGTTTACTGAAGAGAATGTAAGAGTAATGTACAGAGCTATGGGTGGCATAAAAGTCCACCCCAAAGCCAAGTACAAGACTGAGGAGCAGTCCATGAAGAACAGCGCACAGTTAATGTGTATACTATCAAGACATATAGCTATACAAAAATACAACTTTGCCTCTAGCACCTCTTGTGAAATACGCTTACAGGTAAATTGTGGTAGGACAGTATACTAACACAGTAATGAAACAGAACAAAATACTGTATCTCAAGATAGCATCATCTCTTCCACAGTGTTCTCTCATGAATTGTGAGGAGACCTATAATAAACTGAGATACTGCTACTTTTTTGTATCATAGAAAAACACATGAAAAGGGAACTGGATGTATAAAATTAAAATATGTAAAAATTGTGTATATAGTAAAAGTAAAATAAGCTGCATTGTGCTTACCTATTCAGTAAAAGGTAATATGTCTAAGAAAATGGCGTCTATATCATATTATCGTATGCTCAAAATATCGAACAGCTACAATATCAAAAATGCTGTTCATCGCTAATTATATATACCAACTCCAAGATCGCACTACAGTGAGGAAAGGGCACATTTTCTGATCCTCACTGTTCGGTGATCTCACAAACAAATTTTCGCTGAACGACATTTTCGACATTGTAGCCGTTCGATATTTTGAACATACGGCAATATGATATAGACCCAAGGAGATGTGCACAGTAGTATATAGTCACAACTGCCATTGAGTAAATGTACTACAGTTTAAAAATGTAATAAAAATCTTCTTCCAAAAGTGTCCACAACACTGTAAAGTTTGATGACAATGATGATGATGATGATGATGATAATGATGCCTTATTTGGACGAGACTGTTGAGAGTCTCCATCCTTTTCCAGAGGTTTGTAATTCTGGAAACAGGAGGGCATCTTCTAAAGCTGAAACTAAACCAATAAGAAATTCTGTTTGGCTGATTTCTCATCCATCTACCTGCTTAACTGAATAAATTACTCACATCTTCAACAACGTGACTTTATTCCTCCCACAGGCAGGGTATCAGAGAGAGAGAGAGAGAGAGAGTCTCCTAGATCTACAAGCTGAAGGGGTTTTGACTGGACTAATCCTTTATACTCTGTATCAAGTTAAATGTGGGGAAGGTTCAGTTGGACAAAAAATATCAGTCAAATCTTCCATTCAAAGTTTTTTTTTCGAAGGGGCAAGTTAGGTACACCCACTAATCTTATGTATACTGACTCCTTTGTCAAATGAATATGAGGAAAGGAGAATCTCCCAAAAGAAAGGAATGGCTACTGGCACACAAACTAACAGTGAGCTCCTGTGGGCAACAGTAGTTGGAAAATTTAGTTTTGCAAAACTGAAATAAGAGCAACAGCATCTAGTGCAGTTTAGTCTCAGTGAGTTGTATGGAATACTTTTGGAAGTATAAGAAAAAAAAACTGCTGCTTTGTATATACATGTGTATAAAAGTCTTACTTTTGTAGCTTAACAAAGCTCATGTCTAGAGTTCTAGGAAACTCCAGGTTGTTCTGAATAAAATGGCACTCATGCTTCGATAGTCCATCTCAGTTATGTTTTTTTCAAAATGCATGCTGAGAAACCAAAACTCTCTTATAAAAAGCAGTAGCCCCAAAATTGCATTCTGTCAGCAGTAGAGATTACTACTGTCATTGCACCACAAAGAGTCTCACATATGTCTGCAGTAAATGAACAGGAGTCTGTAGTTAGTTTGACCTGACTGATCTGAAGCATACTTTTTTGTAGAATGGCAAACCAAATTATGAAGGGTGTTTACCATGTGTCGGGTGGTATTGTCTGGTCTGAAAGGAATATACCATAAAGGAATGATGGGTGTGTCATTTACATGTGTATCATGCACCTACACTTTGATCCCAGAGGGTTTGGAAGAGTACATTGACTTGAAGAATGTGCCCATTAAATTGTGTGGGGCGGAAATTCTGGTCACTATGGAATTCTTGAAACTGGTAATGGATTAAAACTTTCATAGCTAATAAAAAATCTCTGCTGGTCTGGTGCACAATGTTTGATATTCATACTGCCTTTCCTAACCTGTTATGCTTCCAGTTGCCTAAAGATTTAAGGTATATTTCTCTTCTGCTTTTCTGCAGAATTTATGTGACTATGTATGTCTGTGTGTGAGGAACCTCAAAGAAAGGTAAATGCTGCTCATGCATGTTCCAAGTTTTAAGAATGGCACTGTTTGAGACAGGAAGTGACAGGACAGCTAGTTGCATGCTTAAAGTGTCAGTAGCAGTGGGGTGGGTTGAGTTTAGTGTGGTTTGTTTACATGGTGATGTTGGACTACTTACTGTTTTCCCGGTGTTAGTTTATGCTGTTTTGTATGTTCAGTTTTTTTCATCTCAGGTATCTAAGCTTCAGTTTTCTGGTAAGTTGATCTACTGAAGTAGATCCATATATATATTTATATAAAACTGTAAATGACTGTTTACTATACATTTGTTTTTGAACGTGTAAATGCATTGTCCACAAGTTAAATGCATTGCTCAGATGTTTAAATAATTTTTTCAAAGGATTCAAAAATACTGTATTACAGATAGATTTGGATTTCTGTAGTGTTTGCTTGAGGTATTTTATAATTGCATTTACATTATGTATTACAGAGATTTCCAGTATTGTAAACTTATTCAATGGTACAACATGAAAAAAAATATGGTACTGGGTACAAGAGTTATTTGATATCAGCCAATTAATGCACAATAGAATCTGTTGATATTCCCAGCACTCTGCAACACCAATTCATTTTAAAACTTAAAATGATAACTACGGTTCTCATACACATCTTTGATAATTGACTTGAATTAATTTGAGTGAGATTTATTTGCAGGCTATGTGGAAGCCAGTGCTTTAATGTTGAGGGATAGAGCCCTAATTGCAGGCAAGGTGACCCAGGTTCAGTTAATGGCTCAAGGTCTGAGGAGCGGGGAGAGAGAGGGAGGAATGGATGACTCTCTCTCTTTGCAAACTCTGTAGGCAGATCCTGGAATTCACTTCCATCTGACATTACTTTACTCTCCTCCCAAGGTCAATTTAAAACTAGACTCAAACAACATCTGGCACTAAACTGGCTATGTCATTGTTTCAAGCCTGGCTAACTCTCTTCTAGATTGTGTCAAATCTATTAATCAGCTACTGTTTAATTTACCCCTGGCTTTCACCAGGGTTTAATTCTAACCTGTGGAACATGTTTATTATTGTTTGCTTATGTACTCTTTGTCAAAATTATAATTGTAACATGAATAAAGCAACAACCACCAACCAAAACCAGAACTTGGGTCCACTTAAGAAGTCACAAAGCACAAAAAATACTCAGTAGGAACCAAGGACGACCAAAGGCTTCCAAAATAAATCCATCTTTAATGTACAAAATATAAAAGCATAAGCACTTTCGTTGCAAAGCTACTTCATCAATGCATCTGATGAAGTTGCTTTGCTACGAAAGCGCTTATGCTTTTATATTTTGTACACTAAAGATGGATGATGAAGTAGCTTTGCTACAAAAGTGCTTATGCTTTTATATTTTGTACATTAAAGACAAATTTATTTTGGAAGCCTCTGGTCATCCTTGGATTCTTCTGTGTATTTTTTATAATTGCAACATGTTTTTAATGTTTCTGTTTACCTTGGAGCTTTTCTCCCCGGGCCTCTGCTGAAAATGGACATGCATCCAGTTGGACTATCCCGGTCAACAAATGTAAAATAAATAAATATCTACAGTGGTCACAGTACTGAAAGAGAGAAAGTCCAGGAATGGAAGAGGGAGCTGGGAGATCTGGCAAAGGACTGGGTGACTTGGACATCTGGAAAGTATGAAGCAAAAAAGGTAGTGGCCATTTTAAATGCTCAAAAGTTAAACAAATACCTTAGATTTATGGTTGTCAGATTACTCCATATATTTCACTTCCACTGCTTCTTCAAATTTATAATGTCTTTGTTACTTAGAATCATGAGAGAATATTATTCACCCCAAGCTTAATAATTATCTAAGCAAGAACCAGTGACAAACAGTACACATATGTTTATAGGTGTCATAGACATTTTGCTGAATGTGCAATTTAAAAAAGTCATTTACTACTGTCATTTTCCATCAAAAATTTCAGAAGTACAAAAAAATGCCAGTAGCTGGTTGTAGGAGACTGAAGGATAGTTGGGAGTGGGATTTGGCCTCTTTTCTCATTGAAGTACAATCTCAGAGTTAGTATATATACTTAGCAAGGGGTTTATGGTCTGCAGGGAGGCTTACCTCCTGGAAAATATTTTTTCTTTTATTTGGTACTTTGTGTTTTGATTGTCTATGATTGGTTATTTAAATACATTGGCCTGTAACACCATGATTGTGTCAGTTAGCAATTCAATTCTCATGACAGAAAAATGTATTATTGTTATTATTATTATTATTATTATTATTAGTAGTAGTAGTATTAATATTATTATTTTTTTGTTGGTGTTAATATTATTTTTTTTACCTTCAGCTAATGCTGGTGCTTCCTCCCCCCACCCCCCACCCCCCACTCCCACCCCATATGGAGCACCATTGGCCTTAGAGCACAGTTGACAGAACGTTTACTCATCTTCAGGGGAACACTAGCAGGAGGTAGAGGCATCCCAACCCAGCATCAGCTGTCCTTATATCAGAGGTATAGGTGTGTAGTGATACAAGCACACAGCCACCTTAATGTCAGTCCTCCCTACCAGAGCACAATGTGATTGTGAGACACTAATGCTGCTCTCCATCCTCCACTATCGTGCACATAGTACCATAAAAGATAGGAAATCTGGCCATTGACTACTCAAACCTACTGCCTTAGCCTGCCGTCCAGCTTCTCGGTCTTCTAGTCAATCTCATGTCACCAGCATTATAGGCAGATGCCCTTCCCCTACCTCGGTGAACAAAGTTGTATTACATGCACTTATATCTTGACAAAACTGCTACAGGTGAGCAAGGCAAGATCAATCTATAACAGCCTGAGGAATAACTGTGAGTGATATCTGATACAAAAATATTAGATCTGTGCAAACTATTAATGGCATAGAGAAATTCCCAAGCTATATGAACTGTCATGGAGATGGAAAGAAAAAAATAATGCATGTATTGACTAAATATTGCAAGATGAGATGCATCATTGCCATACTTTAGTTCTGGATATGAGGGTAAAAGATGTGAATCCTTTAAGATTAACATTATCATATCATTCATTAGATATAGAGTTTATGGATGCAGTTAGTAAGTCGGGGAACCTGACTAAAATATAATAGATTAAATAGGCATATTCTTGTAAAGGCAAGTTTTTGTAGACACCAAATATGGGATATTTCATGTTACCTTAAATTATCTAAAAAACTGGTTATCTCAATTGTCATGTTTGGCTACACAAGATGTAAAAAGATTTATTCTGGAATTACACAAAGACAATAATTATATATATATATATATATATATATATATATATATATATATATATATATTAATGAATGACAAAAAATACCCATTTTAAAGTATTAACATGGACATAATATGATTGCAGAAGCATCAATTTGCCATAAAAGAGCTAAAATGATATGGGATTTTAATAATAGAGGGTCCTCCATAAATGACACAATGGACCACATTTCAAGTATTCACAGAAGGATTGTGGAAACACCCCATTAATATAGAAGCACAATGCTGTGGTGGAATCAGCACAAAAGAATAAGTGTGATTAATATAGGCAGTAAAATATTATGTTATGAAATATATGGTGACACTGTGGAGATCTGTGAACTGACACTGAAGTCTGGAACCTGTTGTTAGGGCCTTAATTGTGCAGAGGCAGGGCATCTGCCTGCATCTCTGATGACCTGAGTTCAGAAATGGAATCAAGCCACTACTACAGTTGACCAGAGAGGGGCAATAGGAAGATATGGACAGTGGACAGCTCTCTTAGCCTTGGGGGAGGGCTTGGGGAATCCAATGTCTGTGTACCAGAGAACTCAAAGGACATCACCTCAGATAACAGGAGCAGTTGCAATGACATAATGCCATTGCACTAGGTAGCCCCATTGTTACGGATTCTGAATGGCCACCATCTGCAAGATGGCTCCTAGCTCTACATCCACAAGTCCACCATCAGATCCTTCACTCCCATGGCTACAAATGAACTACCACAGAGCTCAATTCAAGGAGTCAGAGAGTTTCCCAGAAAATGGGATGCATCCAAGGATACCTGACAAGGAGCAAAGAGGGATCTGGGCAGAGTCAGTATGGAAGCCAAAAAGAACAGCCAGAAACTTGACAAGTTCAAGGGGAGAAATAAGTATAAATAAATATATAAAAAAGAAATCTGCCACCTGTTCCACAAAGTTTTTACTTCATCTCTTGAGTTCAGTCAAGTTTGCATCACAAAAGCTCAGCAGCACAACTCTGGTTGTAGAAGGTCGAGTATTCACAAACTCAAAACACATGAACACAATCTTGTGTCAATGTGCAAATTCAACAAAATAAAAAGCATTTTTTTACGTGTACAAGCTCCCCTACACCCAAACATTAGGAGCTTTTCCTCCCACAGCAGTTCTTATAATACTATTTTCATTGCATTGTCAATGAACCTCACAGAATGACTGATCGCTGAAAGGCAGGGTAAAGACCACCTGGCTCTTCTTCTAGGCAGCTACAATACTAAAGCATATACTACACAAACATATACAAACAATAGGATCTCTTATCTCTCTTATGTTTTTTAGCAAAAGTAACAGAAATACATGGTAAATGGAGCTCTTATGCTAAAGCACCTGAGATATCACATGAAACTGATTATTAGATAATTTATGATGTTCCAGCTCTCAAAAACAGTACTACATTACACCGTAGTTCAGTATGCAAAATGTTCATAGGATCATAGTAGGTTACTAGGCCATCGACCCAGAGGTCATTTCAACCCTAGCCATTTCATCCCAATGTAATACCATAGATCTTCTTCTTTTTCTTTTGGCTTTTCCTTGTAGGGGTTGCACAGTGGAACAATGGTCTGCAGAATGATTGGCAGTGGAGTTTTATGGTGCTGAGTTGCCAGCCTGGTGCCCAACCTTCCACAGAAGGCACACACATTCACATACTCACACCTACAGCCAATTTGGAGTGCCCAATCCACCTGCAGCATATCTTTGGGATGTGGGAGAAAACTGGAGCACCCGAAGGAAACCCATGCAACCACAGGGAGGACATGCAAACTATGCACCAAAGGCCCACCCAGCCGAGAATCAAAACAGAGAATCTCTTGCTGTGAGGCAGCAACACTAACCACTACACAACGGTGGCCACCCCCAATGTAATACCATAGATACTCTAGTCAATACCTAGGATTGTATTTATTAATGGCAGCTCATGTCTTGGAGCATTGTGTGTACTATCACCTGTAAGAATTTATGGTGCCCATCCACTCATCCAGGTTCCTTTTGAACAGTGTCATACATGTCTTCTGCTTCACATGAACTGGCAGCCTATTCCAAAGATGCTTCAGTCATTGGGAGACAAAACTGCCCCTCCAGCACATACTATTCAAGTTGCAGCCCATATTTAGGTCCCTGGAACTGTAGCTCTCACCCAGTTTGATTTACTGATGTGCAACAAATTCATTAGGTTTGTTCAGAGATTGCTCTGTAAACCAGACATAAGTCTCCCTTAATAAGTCTATATGATACTGAATTTAGTAACAGTGACTTTAATCGGTCTGTGTAAGGCATGTGCTGGAGTCCCTTGATCTTCTTATTTAGAAACCTCTGATGTCTTGCTACAGGTGCTTTGTATGGTATATGCCGAAAAGGGCATTATAGTCAATTATGGGCCTGATTAGTGACAAGTATAGAGAGGTTATAACCTCCTTTGCTCTAGAGGTGATGTCTTTGATGATCAAGTGTCCTATATAGAAAGCCTTCCTTACTACAGGTAGACACATGGTAGTCAATGTTAAGGTTGCAGTCTTCTTGTGATCACAGATCTCTTACCACTTTGTAGGTACAATGTTTTTACCAAAGGGAATGATGATGCATTTCTTTGCATTCAGTTTGAAACCTGACTAAGACACCAGTCATTGGTCCATTTAGGACCATCCTGAAGTATACTGACATCATTTGGGGATTCAGTAATTGCACCCAGCTTGCAGTCGTCCACAAACTTGGTCAGCCACAGCTCCTTACTTTTGGCCTGAATTTCTGAAAAGTATATACCAAACAGTAGGGGGCCCAGCACTGACCCTTGTGGCACCCCTCTAGTGATGGGTCTGCTAGCTGATGTGGAGAAACCCACTTTGATAGTCTGTGGCTGGTTTGTGAGTCAGTTGGCAGCCCATCTTACAGCAAAGGGGTTTGCATTCAGTTTGCTAAGTTTATTGTAATGCCTGAGTGTGAGACTGTGTCAAAGGCTTTTGCCAAGTCAGGGTATGCTGTGCGCATAGATTTGCCCTTGTCAATGACCCTGGTCACATTTTTGAAGATATCCACCGGGTTTAACAGGATCTGCCCTTGACAAAGCTGAATTGGGTTGGATTCAGGGTTTGGAGGTCGCCTATGTCTTTATTTATGAGGTCCATGATGATACGTTCCATGACTTTACAAATGAGGCTGGTCAGACTTATGGACCTATAATTCCATTAGTCTGTTGCTAAGCCACATTTGTGGAGGGGAATAACTGTTGCTGTTCTCAATTCCCCAGGAACAAAGCCGGTGGTTAGACTGTGATGGAATAAAGTACTTAATGGTGATGCTAGTTCATGTTTCAGTTTGTTTAGAAGACAACCTGGGATGCGGTCTGGTCACATAGAGGCTGTGATTTATTTGGCTTAGACTAGGCTTTAATGCCTTGCTCTTCAGATATGTAGGGTTGGGGGAAGTTGAGAAGTTGGGAGCAAGGTTTGTGATAAGTTTGGAGGGGATAAGGGAGTGAAATTTTCACTAAATCGTTCTGCCAGTGTGTTTCCTATCTCTGCGGGTCAGTGTGTGTGATACTGTTAGTCACTAGTTCGGCACATGCTTGGCTCCTACCTATGTACTTAGCTATAAATGGCCTTATAATTTCCATGGCTGTAATTGCTAAATTTTTCTCAAAGTTAATCTTAGTGGATTTGACATGTTATCTTTTTTTGCCTGTTGAGGCTGATAAGGGTGTTTTTCCATTGTTGTGGCCTCTCCTTAGTTTTCTTAGACAGCAACTTTTTGCACTTGTTGTAAAGTTTGTTGATACTGGATGTCCATCAGGGCAGCTTTCTTTTACTTGGGGCTCTGTCTTTGATTCACTCTGGAACAGCCAAGTATATACACTCATACAAGTGATTGTACAAGGCTTTAGTGTAAGCTTTGGTGCAGTTACCACTTTCAGCTGGGGGTGAAGTTTGGAACGCATATATGCCTTACCCTAGGAGGATATAGTTTGCTTTGGTAAAGTTTTTTAGTCTGACTTCACCCTTTGTGAGTTCTGGTGTTAGTGCCATTTTGAAGGCAACTAATTTTTTCATAGTTTCATAGCTACATAGGTATGTACTAGGCTAATCACCCTGGAGCCTTACAGACCTAGCCCATAGAAGTGCCCTGGCATTGTGCCGCCCGACGTTAGTTCCCAGTGTCTCTATCAAGTAGATCCACTGGAGTGATCCCCAGGTTGAACTTTCTATTTCCCATCCAATCATCAAGATTTCTCCTGAAGGGGGCCAGTGAGGTGCTCTGTTTGACGTGTATGGGAAGTGTATTCCAGAGCATGGGCAGTCTCTGAGTTATGAACCTGTCCCTCCAACATGTTCTATTGATTTTGATATTGATATTGGGCGCCATAATCGACTCTCCAGCCGACACAAGCATCCTCCAAAAGGGCCTCATAGAAACAGACAACTGGTGCCAGTGCCATGGCCTCAAGCTAAATGCCAAAAAGTGTATAGTCATCCCCTTTGGCAAAAACAAAGTGCCCACAAATTACCACATAGGTGGTAATCCATTAAGTACAGAAGAAGTAATTAGGGACCTGGGGACCCAAGTTGATAGCAATCTCTCATTTGACAACCACATGGCCAAAGTGGTTAGAAAAACATTTTATATAGCCCACCTAATCATGAAGGGATTCACATCTAGATCAGGGGAGGTCATCGTGCCTCTTTACTCATCCCTCATCAGGCCCATAATTGAGTACAATGCCCCTTTTGGGATGTACATTACCAGACACCTGCAGCAACTGGAAAGACCCCAAAAGTACCTCACCAAGAGGATCAAAGGGCTAAAACAGATGCCATATGCTGCCCGGTTAAAGAAACTCCAGCTCTACTCAGTGGCATACCACATGCTCAGAGGCGATCTGTGCCTGACGTATAAAGCCATGTCCAACCCGGAATTAATGGACATGCTGCATCTCAGAAAATCCAAATCCCATCGAGCTACGCTACGAGAGACTTGAACCTCAGCACTGAAATAAATAGGACATGCTGGAGGGATAGATTCATAACCCAGAGGCTCCCTTCACTCTGGAATAAAATCCCAGTCCAGGTTAGGCAGAGTCCCTCATTGACTCTCTTCAAGAGGAATCTTGATGAGTGGATGGGAGATCGTAGGTTTACCCCGGGTATCACTTCTGTGTCACTGTTAGACAGAGGCACAGTGTACTAACCTCGAAAAAGGGCATAGCAAAATTAATTTAAAATGGGTGGTGAAAGCCAAACACACTCTGGCTAGGCTTATAAATGCCCTAGGGCAGATAGCCTAGTATGAACCTATGAACCTATGAACCTATGATTGTGATAATGAGATTCAGGTCTCTGGAGCATGTGGTGTGGAGGGATTGGGATTTCTTTAGATGTAACATTTCTAACAGAGCTGGGTCAGACATGGCTTTGTAAGTCAAGCAGAGATTACCTCTTAGTAAACGATATGAGACAGAGAATAGCTGGAGTTTTTTTAGTCTGTCTGTGTAGGACATGTGTTTAAGGCCTAGGATCCTCTTTGTGAGGTACTTGTATGGCCTTTCCAGCTGTTGCATGTGTCTAGTGAGGTACATGGCAAATGGGACATTATACTCGATGATTGTCCTAATGAGGGAAAAGTAGAGAGAGATGATGACTTCTTTCTTCCTGGATAAAAAACCCTTGGTAATGAGATGTGCCACATAGAAGGACTTCCTGACCACAGTGACAATGTGGTGGTCGAAGGAGAGGTTGCTGTCAACCTGTGTCCCAAGATCTCTTATAACACCTTCAGTGTTCAGTGGGCTCCCATCAATGTGGTAATTATTGGGAATTGAGTTTTTCCCAAAGGGGATGACGATGCATTTTTTGGCATTAACCTTAAGGCCATGGTTTCAACATCAGTCATTGGTCTCAGTGAGGACATTCTGTAGGATGCCTACATCACTTGGGGAGTTAATAATTGTTCCCAGCTTGCAGTCATCTGCGAACGTGGTCAGCCAGAGACCCTCTGTGTTGGCCTGGCCTTCTGAGAAGTAGATGCCAAACAGGAAAGGACCCAGGACTGATCCCTGTGGGACTCCACTCATGACTGGTTGGCAGTCTGACTTGAAGTCCACCACGTACACACTGTGGGTTCTATCTGTGAGCCAGTTTGCAACCCACCTAGTGATATAGGGGTTGATGCCTAGTTTGGTGAGTTTATAAATAATTCCTGAATGAGGAATGGTATCAAAGAACTTGGCCAGATCGAGGTAGGCTGTATTAACTGCTTTGCCCTCATCCACAGCTCTGGTGACTGACTCAAAGAAGTCAACCAGGTTGAACAGGCATGATCTATCTTTCACAAAACCAAACTGTGTGGGATTTGGACTGACTACAGTTTGGTTACGAATGGCTCATGTGCATCATGATCTATGGAGGGGGAGCTATAAATAGCTATGATATGAATGGGGGTCTTACCGACAGTAATCTGAACATGGAGGAACTCCATGGAGTTGTCCAGTCTAATTAGTTGGGAGGTGAATTTATCTCTAATATAGATAGAAACACTGCCTCTTTTGGTTCTCACATGTTCATTTTGTGGTCTGAAGGTGTGGAAGGCATTGCAGCCTTGCAAGGCTGGGATATTCTCTGAGGCCTTGAACCAGGTGCCTGTGACTGCTCATCTACATCTCCCAGTGACAGAAATGCTTCCAGGGTGTGCAGTTTTTGATTTAAGCACTTAGTGTTTAGTATCATAACCCTTATTTTGTTATTGTTGGCAATTTTCACGTCAGCAATTTTGTTTTTGAGACCTTGCCTAAAAAGGCACTATGGTGGAGGCAGAAGCCTTTGCCAGCAGCTGAAGGCCTAGTGGTGCCAGGTGCAATCCATCTCTGGAAAAGCAACGAGATGTGTTGACTATATCATCCCAGGCTGACAGAAACTGGATCTCCTTAGAATGACACCAGAAGCTAAGCCAATTACTGAAGTCAATCATTTTTGTTTATACTGTGGCATCATTCTAGGTGAGAGTGATATGCTGCTCAAGGCTAGGGACATGCCTGCCTGGGACACATACTCAGGGAGCTCAGTCATGTCTCTCTTTATTTAGTCCAGTGAAGTACATCTCAGGTCAGTCACTCCAACATGAGCTATGAAAGAGTCATAATGGTACTTGTTGCCAAGAGTCCTGAGTGCATTCATGATCTGATGAATCCTGGCACCGGACAGGCATCTGAACATGACTTTCTCCTTATCTAACCTGGTGAGTGGGACATTCTTGTGTCTGACTATGGAGTCTCCAATGACAAGACAATTTGTTTTTTGAGTGTTACGCCCACGGGCTTGGTCGGTGAGACAATGATGTTGCTATGTGTCTTGGGTGCTGTGGGAACTGTGTTAGCTGTAGCAATCTTTTGTTTTGGAGGTCTCTGGTATTTTGGTAAGCTTTTTGAGATGACCTCTACGTATGTTGATTTATGTGCTGGATGCATACTGTGTGTATGAGTAGTGGTGGGTGAGTTGACAGCCTGTTCAGTATTACTATTTTGAGTCTGAGAGATTCAAGCTTCTTGACATAGATCCACCTCTCACGCTCTGTACTATTATGAGTTATTAGTAGAGGGTTATTAGCATACATGAGGCAGCTGCTACACTGTCTCAGGAGATCAAAGTCAACAAGGCTGGCAGGAGAAACAAGAGTAGTCCATCTGTCCATAATTCTAGGTTTGAAGAACTGTTATCACAAAGGGGTGCTTTCAGGACTGATTTAGGAGGTGCTCTGTAGATGGGTATTTCTGATGGGGATTTTGGCTGGTGGTTTAATAGGTCACAGCTCACCAGCAATACTTCTTAGACCAGAGATTTACTAAAGATGAGGACTACACTAATGTACTACAGCTGCATCTAAGAGAAAAATTATTATTATTGTCAAAATTATCTGTCCGGCTATGGCATACAGTTGCGTGGCAGTGCACAGTGCTCTGTGGTGCATAAACAAGCAGAAACCAGTTCAAATGGAGGACTTAAATACCAGAAGATAAAAACTTAAAAAAACTTTTATAAAACTCAAAAGAACCAATAAAGATGCTTACTCCAAGGCCTAGACCAATCACCCTTCACCAGATAGGGTTCAAGCAGCACACTTTTCTAACAAGGGTGCAGAAGGGCTCCTTCCAATCAAAGATGGCTTGGGAAATGTGCTCAGAATACAACAGCCACTACAAACAGACCCAGATGCAACAAACCTGTGTCTGGACTATGCTACAGATACTAGCTACACTAATTTAGGTGGGAAAAATTAAAACAGGTGTTAAACAGCAGAAAAACAGCAAGAAGACATTAAATGCTTTAAAAAGCAAACAAATCAGTTATTTAAAAAATGCTGCTTGGCAGCAAAACAGAACAAATAGAACAGATGCTTTGCAAACAGTGAAAAGTAACAACAATTACTTTACAAACAGTGAAGGTAGCAAAAGAAAAAGATTTGCAACAGTGGAAACAGCAACAAAATATGATTTAACATGCACAGTAAGGCAGCAAATGCAGTACAAACAGTGCAGTTTAGTTTACAGTATTTAAATACAGTATTAAATAAGCAGAACACAATAAAAAAGTGCAGTAAATAGTATAATCAAGCAAAAAATAGGCAAAATATGTTTTTTGGGAAGCTCAGAAGCCTCTAGTTGTCTGGTATCTCAGTGCAGAGTTATGGCTGGTAGCCCACCTCAGTTCATCTCAGCTCAAACAAGTAGAAACTGGCTCAAACACAGGGCTTAAATACCAGAAGCTAAAAACTTAAAAAAAAAAAAACTTTTAAAAAGCTTAAAAGAACAAAAGAGGGTGCTTACTCCAAGAAAATCCACAAACCTTTGCTCATCTGGGAAAGGTGCATGGTCCAAAGTCAAACTGAATCCAAAACAAAGACAGCCAGCATGCAAAAAAGTCAGCTGTTCAGCAACAAAATATTTTTTATCCTGCAACCATAGTAAACAGAGTCAAGGGAGAATCAGCAAACCAGTTTTGGCCAGTTTGCCTTCATTAGTACAATAAACCAATCACTTCCCCCACCAAATAAATATCCAACAAATCCATCCTGTTGGTTGTTACTCAAAAAGCTTCATTAAGCCCATGAGAAAAGAGTGCCCCCTAGCCTGATAATTCACCTTTTCTCTTTTTGATTTAAAACATTATGCCAACTTGACTTATCTTTCCTGACAAAAATATCAATGTTTTTTACTTTCAGGTTGAATGCCATTTGCTGTTGAAAGGAACAGCTATGGGGGCTTCTTTATTCATTTATTCATGGCATATATTGAAGAACAACTAATATATGAGTTTGATCATAATTTTTTTTAGACTCCATGGACATTTGTTGCTGATACTTACATGATTGTTGGCTGGTTTAGCGGTCTGATTTGGAATATCTATAGGAGTTTGTGGACTACCTTAATGACAATAAGTGGGGTATACACTTCACTGTTAATTATGATTTAAAACAAATTAGATATTTGAATGTTGAGGTTAATTTACAGGAGGGTGGCACTTTGGCTAGTCAGATCTATAGGAAGCACCCACAGTTTAATACCCTGTTACATGCCAGCAGTTGTCATGCTTGGCATATTATTAAGAATATTCCGAAGTCCCAATTCCTGCGGCTTCATCGGATATGTTCTTCAGATGAAGTTTTGGGTAAACATGAGGGTGACCTGGTAAAAAGATTTTGCAACAGGGGGTATAAATATTCAGATGGGCTTCATTCTAGGGATATTGTGAGTGGACTACATAGACCTGCAACTATTTGTCTGTTTTATCCTGACCAGACGAGCAACAAGGTCTCAGAAGTGGCATCTGAATGACAATGATGGTGGAAGCGGGATGTCTAAGCAACAAGAAGCCAGAAAGAAGCCAGAAATTGAGACATGAGGTGCACAGTCAGAAATGGAGGTATACAGAGGAATGGCTCATCCCAACCTGCTCAAATGATTGAAAAGAAGTCAGAAATGAATTTCAGGTAATTAAAACTTGCATAAATGGTTTATTTCCTAATGAAAACAATACGAAGCATTCGCAAAGCAGAGGACAGATTATTAATTGAATGAAAAGCACAAAACGTATTATTGATTGAATGACATGTTCGAAACGACGATATTTGATAAAATTATTCAAAATACTTATGAGAGCGGTTAGAATTACTTCTGATTTGTATAACAAGCACGTTAAGAGTAAAACATTTGCATAACGAGCATGTTAAAAGTAAAATAAGCACAAGAAAAGTATAACGAGCATGATAAAAGTCTAACAAACATAATGATTACAATAAAACGGCAAAATGAACATGGAAGAGCAAAGCGACTGCATTTTTTTTAGTAACCAACCACAGTATTTGATGAGCTACTATTTTGCATTGACTAAGGCTATTCAAAGTATAACTACAGTTGTTTGAAGTAGCTCAGAGTATGCAGTGTTTGCAGTGTGTGCTTTATTACAGTACACTTATTTCAAAGAGTTCCTGTGTGCAAAGTACAGTTATTTCACAAAGTGCAGTCATTTCAAAGTTTCTTACACTATACAGAGTTATTTTGCAAAGTACAGTCATTTCAAAAAGTTTCTTGTGCTATGTACAGTTCATTCACAAAGTGCAATCATTTTGAAGTGTTTCTTACCCTAAGAGTTGTTTCACAAAGTACAGTGATTTCAAAGTGCTTTGTACTACAGAGACTTATTTCACAAAGTGCAGTTATTTTGAAGAGTCTGTTGTGCTGTTGAGCATAATTACAAGTTTCTGGCATACATTTCTGATGTATATGTGTGTATGTTCATACATAATTCCAAGGGTCTTTATTAGTGTGTGTTGGCATGGCAGAGGCATTTTGCAGACCTAGTCCACTTGTGTTTGATCATAATATTGCAGAGAACTGGAGATTATTTGAGCAAGAATACGATATTTTCATACACGCAGCTTTTTCTGATAAAAATGCACATATGAGGGCATTTATTCTGCTTAACCTAGTGGGGTCAGAAACTACTGAAGGAGAACATTCATCTGTGTATGCACTAGCAGTATATGCAGGAGAAGGGGAAAACTGTCATACTGTTGTACAAACTGAATCAAGGGATGATCTTGAGTTCTTGAAACGTAAATTTAGAGAAATGTATAACTCTCAGATAAATGTTACATTGGAGAGGCTCTTATTTTATACAAGATACCAAAACCCAGGAGAAATTTTTGCAGCTTATATTACAGACCTGAGAAACAAACCTAAAACTTACATATTTGGTGATTTGAAAGACGAGTTGATAAATAACAGGCTTGTGTGTGGTGTTAATAATGCTGCAGTGAGAAAGATTTTACTTTGAGACAGTGATTTAATGTTGAGCAAGCCATAGAGATTTATCAAATACATGACCTTACAGACGGGCACATAAATATGCTTGCAAGTGATAAGAGCATGGTTTCAGCAGTCTCTAAAGCAAACACAGACATCACACAACACATGGCTAACAGAAACAGGCCTAAGCACATGGCAGCTGCAGACCCTGTGGGATTTCCAGGGATAGCCCATACCTTTCCACCAAGTTCTAAAACTAACCAAAAATATATAGATACCACGACCAGGAACACCCCAATTTTCTGTATGCCACTAGTATGCACCCCCCTCACCTCATTGAATCATTTCCATATGGAGAATTCAAAAGGATTTTGATCAATACTTCTGAAGCTAGGTTAAAGGAAGGTTGTTTAAGGGAAGTGTAGGATAGATTACAAGTCAGAGGTTATTATGATAGAATATTGCAAAAGGCAAAGAGTAAAGTTATGGGTGATAGGGAGGGTTATACCAGGATAACCAGGAGTTATAATGGAGGAAAAGTTATGTATAAAAAGAATGAAGATGACGATAAATTATTTTTCGTCACCAGATATTCTGAATTCTCCTCTTTTTGGAAAGGATAGTTAGACAGGCTTGGGAAATTGTTAGTGAAGATAGTTCCATTGGTTCCTTGTTTTCCAAACATATTGTTTTTTTCTTATGGAAGGTATGACAATCTTAAAGTACTGTTGAATAAGAAATTTTTGAACCTTGTATGTCAGGGTATGATGGACAGGACAGTAGGTACTCATAGTTGTGGAAATTGTTCAGTATGTAATCGAGTAAAGAACTTACATGGATGTAGAATTAATGGGAAACTGTATAGGACAAATTCATTTTATAATGGTAACAGCTACGGGGTGATTTATATAATAGGTTGTGGCTGTCACCCAACTTACTGGTTTATTGTTCAGACTACCAGGAAGGCCAAGGTTCGAATTTCGGAACACTTAGGTGATGTCAGAAGGTACAAGTTAGAAAGTCCTGTGGCCATACATTTTCTGTCCAAACATCAGGGTTTAGATAGTAGTTTTTTTTTTTTTAGTGTTTTAGTACGACCAATTAGCAATAAGGGAAACTTTAAGAAAGAATTAAACAGACTAGAGAGCAGAATGATTATTAATTTTCATACCTTGCATCCCAATGGAATGAATTTAGAAAACAATTTGATTATTTGAAACAGGGAAGCTGGGACATCATTGGCACCTTATTATGTATAAAAAAAGTGGTTTTAGCAATGTTTTTGAATGTATTTGGTAAGACATTTAGTTATACAATGACAATGGCCAGGATTCACTAATCCTCCATGTAAGACTAAATAAGTCTTACACAGAAACTGCAGCCTAAGAGGAAGACGTCAGCGCACCATGCATATTCATGAGGGAGCGCTGACTCAACTCTAAGGCTAACACGGAGTGTGCACAAGTGCAGGGGGCGATTCGGACTGCCAAGAAGTCCAAACATCCACGCCCCTGCAAGTCCCTCAATCTGCAAATGCCAACTGACATGAGCGAGTCCGCTCAAATGTGTACATACCCAACACTACACTCCCCCACATTATAAAATGTAAAACTTTCCTTTTTTTTTTTATTATTCCCGATATAGCTGCCTGTATTTGCGCGTGTTTGCGTGGGTTTGCCCATTGCTTAGCTACAGCTAGCAGTTTAGAGATCGAAGAGGATAATAAGAAACATATGCAAATTAAGCCAAATAGCAATAGCATAGTGGCAGAGCCTTCACACAAAGAGGAGGCATTCCCGGTTCGAGTCCCACCACTCCCCTTTCTATTTTCTGTAGAAAATCTGTATAGAAAAATAATTCCTGACATTTATCTTTTAAATATTAGTAGAAAGCATTGAAATGGCCTATGTAGTAGTGAATGATATTTTATATATATATAAGAAGGCAAAATGATTATGCATACTGATGAATGCATAAGTAACGTATCTTAAGCAATGTGAAGTACTGCTAAGCAAAGTTTACCAGCATTAAGCACATTTAAGTATAATTGCTCATAGCTTAGCACTGCTTTAACTAGCACAATAGCTTTGCGCAGAGCTGCACATTGCGCCAACTAGCGCAAACAAAACATGTTTGCGTGTAGCTGCGCACCGCGCTAACTAGCGCAACGTCGGGCAGCGTAGAGCACCGTAGAGCAATGTAGAGCAACGTTGGGCAAAGTTGAGCAAAGTTGGTTAAACACAGCCACAACTCCTAGCCGGTCTGGCCAGTAGTAAAATAAAAAGCAATGACAGGCCTTGAACCCGGTATACTGTGCACCATAATCACAGTACTGAACCACTAAGCCATGACAGCTTTTGATATACATGCACTTTCAATACACACATGCATATTAATGAAAGTTTACCCAGTGCTAAGCATGTGTGCTTTCAGCTGAGATTTTCAAAACTGGCCAATCACAAATAAGTGTGGGAAATGAGGCATATTTAAGCCCCATAAGCGGGAATACTTGCCATAACTGGTTGTAGCTCCAAACTGCAGGCAGCATGACTGGTGTTGGAGAGGGCTCTCACTTTCAAGTGCAACGGTGGGGCATTGAGGAGTCAAAAGTGATGGTTTGGCTCCTCGTCCATAATCATGATGACAGACTCCTGCAGGGCCAGTTCCAAGGCACTGAATACAAAGCGGAAGCCTGGAACCGTTTAGCACATGATCTCACCAGTGCCACAGACGTCTCTCGGACTGGTGAGCAGGTCAGACACCACTACTCAGACCTGAAGAGACAGAAGCAGGACCAACTGAACCAGTGGATACAGGAGGCCCGTGGGATGGAAAATGCCCCACTACTGAGTAGGTAGCCATGGAATGAAGTATGTAAGAATTGCTATTGTAGTCTATATTATGGATAGGTATATGTCTCAATATCACTTCATTTACCTCACAGCTGCAGGTGTCCATGCTGCGAATCAGCAAGCCTATGCAGATAGGCTGCTAAGGCTGCACCACCAGGCAGGTTAGTAATTATTCTGCATGTATTGTTATATAAAATAAGTGAGAGAGCATGAAAAAGAGTGTTGTAACCCATTAATAAAGGTATAATATGTCTTGAATAAGTCTTCTGCATGCACTGTAATATCAAATAAATGAGAGAGCCTCTATAAAAGTGTGTAATGTAATTAATAAAGATATAATTCCTGGAGTGTGTCCATGTCACTTTCTTCGATATGTTGTTGTACTCTTGCATTATAGAAATATTACTGCTGTATTAAGCACTGTCAACCCATACTTGGGTAGGCCCATATAAAGTGGAAGAAGGGAGTGCCAGTAGCTGTTAAGCATATATACAGTCCTCAACAGTTGGATAATGGCTGGCATGTATAGGTTAATCTGGCACATGAGTAGCTTGTTATTGTGTTCCCCAGAAATGTCAGTGTGCCGCTATAAATGTAGGGGGCTGTTAAAATATAATTGATAATGTCACCTGAACACATCCAGATATGTAGATATATAAATATAAATAAAATATATAAATACGTAGCAGTAACATCTGCATCCTGGAAAGTCTGTATGTCAGATACAGGTCAGGTATATAAAGAACTAGCAAAACCCATTTCACAATTTAATGGACATTGCCAAGTGTAATAATACATGTAGGGGATATAAGTAATCCAAAGCGCCTCTCACAAACGATACCCAAAAAAGTAGAAATCCAGGAAAAATGTTTGGCTTGCCACAAGTTTATTACATAAAGTTCCACAAAGCACTGAAACGAACTAGCACAGATAACCACTCCACTTTCCACTATAAACGCCCTTCTCCCAATACGTTTTCGTCATGTAACTGACTTCTTCAGATAAACACTCTAACCCCAACCTTTGTTTACATGTAGGGGATATATACCTGCAGTCAATAGGAATGTAGTGTAAACTATAAGTACATATAAGTTGTTAATGGAGGTATCTTTTTACACCCTACTGTATGTGCATAAACAATGCAATTCCACACATCAATGGGTATGTCTAATCTCAAAACATTTGTTGGGACATATGTCCTACTGGTTCATAAATATCTGCATTTACTTTGATGCATGTGCCCTGTCCAAATACCACAATCTTGGTGGCCTGTTGCCACCAATCAATCCTGCATGCTTTTGGAATGTCCACTATTGTTCTATATATGCATGTGTTATGCTTGCTTTTCAGCTGTTGGAACTCTGGTGTTTTGGGTTAATGGGAAAACTACTGCATGCTATTACAACTAATTTGGAATGCTGTTGGCTGTTAACAACCCATATTGTCATTAAATCCTCCTAAACCTAGAACGTATGGGAAGGCCGCTCCCAGCGGACCCTCCTGTCCCACCTCAGCTGGCGATGGCACCTGGCACCAGCAGGTCTGGTGCCCAGCCCAAGACCTCCTCCTCCCTTGGCCCTGTGCCACCTTCAGGTGGAAGCACTGCAGGGGATGGGGCTCACCCCCCCCATGCAAGTGTGGCCGGAGGAGGGCCACCTATCACCCTCCGAACGGTCCGGGCTGTGGTGCGTAGGGAGATCGAGCGTTCAGTCACTGATCTTCTACGCCAGCTTGAAGCATGTGTGGCCCAACTCATGGGTGAGCCTGCCCCTCCTATGCAGTCCCCAGCACAGCCACCCTTTGGGCTGTGAAGGTGCAGTGGTGACTGCCCATGGGTGGGGATCTCAGTTCCACTGTTGCCATCTGTGGGCTCATGGGCTTGCGATTTCCAAACATCCTTCCCTGTCAATGGTGTTCACCCACCACATGTGTCATATTCCGTCCCTGTATGCATCTTGTTTGTCTTGTCTGTTTACCTCCCCAACCTACCTCCCCATATATACCCACTTCCCCTACCACACATTCCACTCTCACCTGAAAAAAAAAGGGCAATCTGCTCCCCCCAAAAAATTATGCCCCATACATAGCTGCCCATTTTGCACACATGTCTGCTGGACACATAAACTGATATTTAATTGGCAGTACAACATACTTTGTTGTCCTCACACCTCTCTCAGGGGTGGAAGGTTTCATATTTCCTTCCAAATTTCTAGCATCTGCACAGCTGTTGCTGTTAAAGAAATGGGCAGCTATGGACTTTCCCTACAACCATCCTGCACATCATGAGCTGTTTTCCCCACTGTCTTTCCCTCTTTGTGCCCCTTTTTCACCACTTTCCTATCTCCCCATTTTCTTTTCTTTCAAAGAAATGAGCGCGGGGGTTAGCGGGAGTAACCACTTTTAAGCAGTAGTTAGCTGGTTTGTGCAAGTGTACGCTTGTGTGTGCTTAGCTAAGTATTGCTAAGCTTCGCACAAACCCACACAAACCCACTTACAACTGCTTAAAAGTGCCTTTGTCACCCTGCATGTGAGGTCCCTTGTTCTGCTCAGCAGCAAAATAAAACACATCTGTCAGTCTTGAACCCCAGACCTTGGGCACACTAGACTGCATGAAGTACCACTAAGCCACAGTAGATGGACAGCAGGTTGTTGCTGAAATAGATATATCATATATCAGAATGAGTGAATGTAAAGGAAAGATAGGAATGCCATAACACAAAACCTGTTCTGTGGAACTTTACCAGCAGTTGTTGTGGAATTGCATTACATGACTGTGATAACAGAACCAGCCATTCTAGCAGTAAATAATGTTGCCTCAAATATTACTGTGTGCTCACATGTGACAGCTGTTCATGTTGCAGCAAGGCCCAACAGGTCAGCTGTGAGGTCCACAAACTTACAACAGTGTGTACCTTGTGTGTGTATGGCACACACATATGAAGAGATCTTTCTGTGTCAGATATATTAGCATCTGTACATGTGCATAGAGCAAGGGACATACTGCAACTGCTTGTGAAGGGTGGACATATATATGTTGTTGAAGGTTATGTGCATATTTCTATGTAGGTTGTAGTGTGTGGCAAACAAGACAGCATACAGTGCTGGTATATAACATGTGATGGTTAAACGCTGTGGGTACGATTTGTCAGGTTTGCAGTGTTACAGCCATTGAGGACTGCTAAAGCTACATGGGCTGAGAACACCTTCAATGCATTCCGCACAAGACTGTGCAATATTATTACATAACTGTATACCTCACAACCTTCGCATAACTGATATCCCACCATGAAAGGTGGACTGTATATGTGCCCATATGTATATCTATATGTACACCAATGGATGTTTATATGTATGTATATATATATATATATATATATATATATATATATATATATATATATATATATATATATATATATAGAGAGAGAGACAGGGTCATAGTTACTGCGACAGATGCCTGGTGACACAGCAATGGACTCAAGCTCAATGTTGAAACTGCATTTGCATCCCTTCTGGCAAAAACTCTGTACCCATGAACTACCACATAGGTGGTAGTCTACTTAACACCGAAAGTGTGATAAGAGACCATGGGACACAGGTGGACAGTAGTCTCCCCTGTGATAATCACAGTGCCACACTAGTCATGTAATCTGTCTAAGTGGCACACCTCATCACATAAGGTGTGTCATCCAGGGAAATACAGGTCAGTGTTCCCCTCTACTCATCACTCATAAAACCCATTATAGAGTACAATACCCCATTTGGTATGTACCTCACAAGACATCTACAGCAACTGGAAAGGCCACAGACATACCACACAAAGAGTAATACTGGCCTCAAACAGATGCCCTATGCAGACCGTCCCACAAAACAACAGCTAGACTGTGTCGCATACCGCCTACCCAGAGGTGACCTCTGCCTAACATACAAAGCTATGTCAAACCCAGAGCTGTTGGACATGCTCCACATAAACAGATCAAAATCCCTATGAGCTACATGCTCTAGGGACCTAAACCCTGTCACCTCAATAAACAGAACATGCTGGAGGGATAGATTCCTATCACAGAGACATCCCATACTCTGGAACAAACCACTTATCAATAGCAAATAAAGCTCCTCATTAGCAGTCGTCATGAATAATCCTGATGATTGGATGGGAGATAGGAAATACACCCAGGGAATCACCTCTGTGGCTCTGCTTGACAGGGGCACGTGAATTTAAATTACATGTGTGTCAAAGGCCAGGGTAGCGTATTGCTAGGCTTCTATAGGCCCTAGGGCCAATAGCCTATTACCTACCTATGAACCGATACACACCCACATGTACTTGTTGCAAAAATTGCTATGTGAGGTTGACTGAGTGTGATGGTGAATTTGTTGCTGAATGTGTCAAAGTTCTGTATATATGTGATAGCTTAGTGGGGAACTGTTTCTGTCATGGTATTTTGTGTCCTAGCTCTGATCCCAGCAAAAGATGTGTATGCTATTGCTAGGCAGAAAAAGCAGTATGGCATACGGTCTGACGTAGTCCCTTGGTGTCGACTGGGGTGTGCCATTGTAGGCTAAAGCAGTACATGTATGCTTATTGATTGGTACTGCTGGTGAATCCAAATCCTGTATGAACTGTAGTACTACCTGAAGCTGTAGGCCTAAACAGCACAGTATGGTGTATGTCCACATTGCTTGGAACCACTGTTTTGTGTGTTCCCTGTAGTCCTCACAGATTATATACCTCAGGCATAAGGTTTTGTAAGTACTGACACACAGTAGTGTATGGTACACAGGTAAAGCTCATCTGGGTTGCCATACCTTTGTGTCTTGTATGTATGTCTGATGTGTGCGTGGGTATGCCTGTAACATGCCCTCAGTCATATGTGTGTCACAGGATATAAGTGCGTATCTAGCAACATGTATAGTCTAGTACAGCAATATGCCACCTATATTAACAAACATGCACAAACGTTAGGCAGGTGTTTGCCATCAACAACTAGTGTAGTATACTGGTAATACTGTAACTGGACTTTACAATCATTGCAATGGATGACATATTTCTTTATGCATTAGCTTGACATATACCTCCTGTGGCTAGGTGGAGCATTGTGTCACATACAGTGTGCCATATACTGTTGTATAGTCTTACATACTGGTTTCTCTTTGTTGCTGTGCAGAACATGGTTTGATATGTAGAGCATGCCAGGCACTGTTAGGCAGTTGTGGGTTGAGCACTGATATGTGGTATTGAAAGTGTGTATCCTCTGACAGCCAATAGGTTGCTATATATGTCAGTTCAGTGATATCTGTACTTTAGAATGTTAAGTGTGCCACATGACTTGCTCACACATATTGTTTCATTGCCTTCCAGGGTTATGGCTTGCCATCGCAACCCTACCTATAGCCTAGCAAAGGATGAACAAATAACAACCAGCCTGGTTCAGCACTACACCCTGCTGTTCTCAAGAACCAGCCAGGACCAGCATGAGTGAACTGCACTGTGGCAAGATGTTGTCCATAGGGTAAATGGCATAGGCATGCATAACTGGACCTATGAGCAGGTACACCATCACTGCAGTGATTTACTTAGACATGTCCGGCAGCGTGCGTCTGATGTCCATATACAACAGCTTGACACAGGTGGTGGGGTAGCCATCCATCCCCCCCTCACCAGAGTGGAGGAACTGCTCCTGAGCCTGGTGGCTCCTGGCCAACAACAACAACAGCAAACATGTATCATCATGGTGGCCGGAGCCACCCAGCGAGTTGACATGGAGCATGCAGGTAACATGGCATATCTGTAGACTACTGTTACCTCTATTGGTAGATCATGCATATGTAAGATGTGTACTGTGTAGTTAGAATATGTGGAGCCTGGTGTTGTGCAATACTGATAATTTGGAACATAATCTGTAGGCCTGTGACTGTCAACCATTGTACTACAGTAAGATTGCAAACCCACAGCAGCAATGCCACAGTTGTTGCCACTGACAAACTGTCTCATATCCTTGTAAGTCCCTCTGGTGTGACAGCAAGACAGCAGACCAATGCTGGTGAGTGTGTTCTACATTTAATATTGCAAATTAAATGTGCATGTCATAGGTGAGGTGTAGGCCATGTACAAGTAACACACCTACGCATAATGCATGCTGTGCATGCTTGCTGTGAGACTATGCACATCTCAGTAACGTGTGTAGCTGCCTCAAACACATGCAATACACAGATCGTCCCACACAATTGTGGCAACACTGTAGTGGACATTGGATAGGCAGAGTCGATACACATGCACACAACATACACAACTTTGTCATACGCAGTACACGTTAATATGCTACACATGGCGTATTCAGACACCCGCTGTAAGGTCACACTCCAGTATCCCAAATGTCATCCACACAGCACACATAATATACCTGAGGGGTAGAGGCCTATCATGGAGCTGTGCAACACTCTTCAACACATAACACATTCATGTTAGGCAATGCTCCCTATTGGGCACCTTACAAACCCATGTAACAACTGGCTGTGAAATGGTGAATGTAGCCATGGTACTGCAGTTCAGGTACAGCATGCTAGGTGCCGGTCTGGCACACATTAGTAGCCTTGAGTGACCACATGATACTGCATGATGATGGCTCATGGTACTACACCCCATCCAGTTAAAGTAACCACAGTAGTACACATAGCATTCATTGCTATGCACCTCAATGTTGTGTGTGTGCAAACATATGCACCTATACACAATATGCATAGCAATCACCATTTGTACAAGTGCACATATATGTCTTGTAATGCTATGGAGTGTATAGGTCACATGACCCACATTGGGTATGTGTGATGTTTAATGTTGCAGTTGTGTTGTAGCATGCCATGTCATGGCTGGCACTGGCATGTCCACAATATGTCTTACACTCACCATAACCACTGTACAATGGCTATGTTGAGCAATGGTATTCCATCAGGTATACATGCACCACTCATCCTCTGTGTATACATAGCATGCATGTGCTAAACCTGTGTCCACAATTATCTGCTAAAGACACAGATGCTCTAATCAGAAATGGATATCTATGTGACACACAGATACACATCCAGCCATGGTATGTATACCTGTGAGTGATGGTGCAGAGGACATTGCAGAGCTTTTAATACTTGCACAGCAATGTTGTGTCCATGTACACATTGCATTCCAGGGTGAGGCCAATCACTGAACAACAACACACATGCATCAAATAAACTCAAACGCTGTGGAAAGCACTCAAAATTAATTGGTAAACAAGCAAAAGAGTGCTAAGGGAAAGCTAATACTCGAACAAGGTAAATATAATTCCTTTATTCAATCAAAATTCATTCACTTTTTTAAAGTGCATTTATGTAATTTCATTGGTTCTTCATCAATTAACTGAAGTATAAATGATTAATTGTTTTTAACACTGGTCATCTGATGAAGTCTTATATATAGAGACGAAAATGCAAATTTGGTGTGTAAAGGCATATATGGAGTGTATTTTTCTGGATGGCATGGATTGAATAAAGGAATTATATTTACCTCGTTCGAGTATTAGCTTTCCCTTAGCACACATGCATCAAAGCCATGTATACTGTTATTAGCAAGGGCTGTCTACACTCGTACTGCATGCTGTTGAGCAACACACGTCCTGCATGCTGACACGTGTGATATGACTGTTTGGCTTGTGATACTGTACCCCACCATCAACCGCTATTGAGTATGTTCTGGATTGCTGGTGGTGTGTGTGTGTGTGTGTGTGTGTGTGTGTGTGTGTGTATGTGTCTGCTTTAGTGAGGAGTGTATGTGTGTACATGTGTGCATGTGTGCATGTGTTCATGTGTTCATGTGTTCATGTGTGCATGTGTGCATGTGTTCATGTGTGCATGTGTGCATGTGTTCCAACATCATGTACAGGTCGTAAAGTGTGTTTCCTATCTTCCTCTCACAGGTGCTGAGGTTGGGCTGGTTCACTGCAGCAGGGAACCTGATGTCACTGAGCCAAATAGTGATAATGAGGATAGGTGTGTTGAGGCACAGGCATGTTTGCCAGGGTCTGTCATTGGGCCACCAATCGACAGTACACAAGTGTCCACCCCATCCATGCACACAGTCATACTGCCGATACATCCATCATCAATGTCCTTAGCTGAGGGACAGTGTACAGTCGGCATTGGCCAGGACAGTGTGGTTTCTATGGCACATGCATCCCGACACAGCAGCCTTACCCAGATGTCTGGAACGGTACCACATAGGCAGATGTCCAGGGGTTTTCATCAGAGCACTGCTGCTCATCATGCCCCTGCAGGCATGCCACAGGTCTTACAACTTCACGCATGTTCCAGGCTGTCATGGAGGTACAGGCACATATGGGACGGTACACCATACAGGGACTAAGGGCACAGAGGGCACATAACACCACTGTAATTGACAGTATCCATGACCTAGCAGGTGCCATCCATAATTACACTGACATCACTGATAGATGTTGGGGTGAGAAATTAGATGTCCCGCACAATGTCATGTCCATGCGTCAGGACAGTGCGGGATGGTTGAGACGTCGACATGGACGTATGCCAGCAACATCAGCAGCTGGCAGTCACCATGGACATCCCTCAAGTCACAGCCGCTCCCGTAGTGCCAGTAACAGCCCCAGCAATGCTGGGGGTGGGCTGTCCATAGACCGTCCTAGAAGACCACGTGCATGTGGCTCTGGACAGTCCCAGCAGGGACCTGGGTCCAGTGAACATCTGTCCACCTCTGAGGATAGTACCCAGTCTGGCCTAGTACCTGATACTGTCAGTAGCACACCTTCCAGGCACAGGTACCGTATCCGTGGCCAGAGACGGTGATCTGTAAAGCCTGGCAGGTACAGTCTGTGGCTGTCCCACAAATCCCCATATATGGCAGCCACATGGTGGAACTGTGTGCATGCAGACACACACACACAGAAACCAGACACCTAGGGCTAACACATACCCACACACATTACATCAACATTGGCCCATAGCAGTACTCTTGGCCCTCACACACACACACACACACACACACACACACACACACACACACACACACACACACACACACACACATACATGTTGATTGTATGGCTCAATGTAGGCCTCTGGCAAACCAACAACACACCCTGTGCATATGATGAAACCTGTGCCACCTCCTGTCATCTGTAACATTGATGCAGGCACAGGCTACCATGGTGCTGATGCACAGGATGACTTTATAGCAGTATAGCAATGTTAGCATGTTGTCAGCAGTAAAGTACAATGATATCCTTGAAGGTGTAGCTGAGCAGGCATGATGCATTAAAGCCATGATTGTCAATGTAGTATTGTTTACACCAGTGTTAGTTCCAATAGTGTATTGTCCACCCACGTGCCATTTGGCTGATGTGTGTAGTATTGGCAGCATGTGTTAGAGAGTGGACAGTACATGTGGGATGCGTGTAGCACAGATTTGCAGGTGTACATTTGTGAACATGGTGGAGGTGCACTGTCTGCGTGTACGTGCACAGTGGACACATGGGCAGGGTGACATGCCCTGTATTACACAGTAACACTCCATAGTTCCTATTGGTGGCCAGTATGCATTGTACTACACACACTGTGGAACTTGAATACACATGTGTGTATGACATGGTTTGACACTGTGCTGTGGGTGATACTGTTACTATCTGTCACTGTTTTGCATTCTGGTAGTATACATAACTTCAACAGCCTGACCATACACAATCATTAGATGATGTCTTGACAACTGACACACAAGATGTAGGACACACAGCAACATTTGGATCCTTCAGGTACTATACTATGCCAGTAACCAGTGGTATTCACCTGCACCCATTCCTGAGACCACTCATGTTTGGCATATAGCTCTCTTAAGTACAAGCAATCACAGTAGGGATATGTCCGTCCACGTCTGGAAATGCATACAGTGGCCTATAATGCATTCTCCAGATGACACACACATTCTCCACAAGGGTATCATACAGACAGATACCTGTTGTCAAACCCATGCTGTAAAGCTATAAGCCAACTAAAGCATAGTTATCCACCTTTACAAAACATAGTATCCCCAGAGTACCACATAGGTAGTAGCCACCAACATGTTGAACAGGTACCGATGTGTACATGCAGCAAAGTGTTACATCATCTCTCCTTTGGTAATCACATTTCCAAAGGTATTTTGAAATCCCTCGGTGGATCACATAAGCAATAAGGGGTCTGCATGCATATCCACAAAGGTTGTTGTACACCTATAATGAATAGCCATCATTGACAGACTTTGCTGCGTTTGAACAGGTCTGAAATATACCTCAGCCATAAACCCTCACTCACACTATTCAATAGAAACCGTAATGAGTGTGTGTGACATGGATGACCTAGGCCAGGGATCACTGCAGTGGCTGGGCTTGTCACAAGCATACACATGTGACCTAAGGTCCAGAAAGTGGCAGCACACTCTGGCAAAGATGACAGATGTATTCATGGAGAAAGCAGGGTTCCCACCTATGAAATAATTGAGGTCACATGTACGTATATGTATTTGCCACACAGCTACCTGACATGTGCAATGCACATACTGTTGTCATACTGATATGTCATACAGTAGTAAAAGCAAAACCCACCACACATTGACCAACAATGTCACACACATAGAACACACACACACACCAAGTGCAGGATTCAAACCCCTACCTAACTACTGTACAATAATAGAGCAGTACACATTAACACGACGTGCTATACACATTACTGGAAGCTTCCCTTTCCACAGGTATATTTGTAGGATGGTGACATCATCAGACTTGACAAAAATAAGTATACCACTTTTAAGGTGTTTTACTACTCTCCGAAAAGGTTGTTTTTCCCCAAGGAGATCACACACAAACGCACAGTTGTCAAGTGTAGGATTCAAACTCCTACCTAACTACTTTATGATACTAGAGAAGGATGCATTAACATGTTGCACTATACACATTACTGGAGGTTTTTGTTTACACAGGTATATTTGTAGGATGGTGACATCATCAGACTTGAAAAAGATAAGTATACCACTTTTAAGGTGTTTTAGTAGTCCTCAAAAAGGTTGCTCCTCTCAAAGGAAATAACACACAAATGTCAAATGCAGGATTCAAACCTCCATCTGACTACTTTATGATGCTGGAGGAGTATGCATTAACATGACACACTATACACATTACTGGAGGTTTTCCTTTACACAGATATATTTGTAGGATGGTGACATCATCAGACTTGACAAAGATAAGTATACCACTTTTAAGGTGTTTTAGTAGTCTCCAAAAAGGTTGCTCCTCTCAAAGGAAATAACACACAAACACACACACAGTTGTCAAGTGCAGTATTCAAAACCCTATCTAACTATCTTATGATACTAGAGGAGCACGCATTTACACCATACACTATACACATTACTGTTAGCTCTCCTTTCCACAGGTATATTTGTAGGATGGTGACATCATCAGACTAGACAAAGTGGGTTACATTAGGTGACATTAGGTGGGCTACATAGAAGGAATTTCTAAACACTTTGGCCATGTTATCATCAAAGGAGAGTTTACTATCTCCCTGGGTCCCCAGGGCCATAATTACTTTCTCCGTACATACTGGATTACCACCTATGTGGTAATTTGTGTGCACTTTGTTTTATACAAAGGGGATGACTATGCATTCTTTGGCATTCTGCTTGAGGGCATTGTTTTGACACCAGGTATCTGTCTCTGTAAGACCCTTCTGGAGGATGTCTGTGTCAGCCATAGAGTCGATTATGGACCACAGTTAGCAGTCATCTGCAAACCTGTTCAGCCATACTCCTCCCATGCTTGCCTGTACCTCTGAGTAGTATTTACTGAACAGGTGGTGTCCCAGGACCAAGACTTGTGGGATGCCATTTGAGACTGGTTTATACTTGGACATGGCACCCGCAACTCTGAACATGTGTGTTTGATCTGTGAGCCAGTTGCCCACCCATCCTGTGACATAGCTGTTAATGTTCAAGCTGGTAAGCTTGTCCATGATGACAGAGTGGGGAATGGTGTCGAAAGTCCTTAGCGAGGTCCAGATGGGCTGTGTGGACTACTTTCACCTCCATCTATGTCCTTGGTAACTATTTCAAATGAGTCAACCAGGTTTAGGAGGCAGGATCTGCCTTTACCAAAGCCAAGTTGGGTAGAGTCCAGTGTCTGCAGATCCCCAATGTCTCTGTTTATGGGTTCCATGATAATTTGCTCCATAGCTTTGCAGACAAGGCTGAGTAGACCTATAGGGCAATGGCTTCCAGGTTCTGTTGTGGCACCCCCTTTGTGGAGCTGGATGACTGTTGGTGTATGCCATTCTTTGGGTACATAGCCTGTGGTAAGGTTGAGTCTGGACAGTGAATGTAGGTGAGGGTGTAGTTCCTTTTGGGGCTGGTGTAAGACGCAGCCTGGAACACCATCCTATCCCATTGATGCTGTGTTCTTAGCTTTGAAGAGGGCTGTCTTTACCTGCATGTCCATGAAGTCTGGGGCTCTGCATTCTTCTGGGATGGACACAGGCCCTTTTGGGGGTGATGGCAGTGGAGTTTGCACTGAATCTGTCCCCCTGGATGTGGGCAATGTAAGTTGGTTCAGTGTATTTCTTGCCATTTGCCATTAGCTGACA
This sequence comes from Protopterus annectens, assembly GCF_019279795.1. Taxonomy (NCBI): domain Eukaryota; kingdom Metazoa; phylum Chordata; order Ceratodontiformes; family Protopteridae; genus Protopterus; species Protopterus annectens. The sequence continues at coordinate 1,863,103,930 of NC_056737.1, forward strand.
GCATATTTGGAAGTTGCCACCTAAATGTTTGGTATAGCTAACGAAGGATTTGTGGTTGTTATTCTTACATTCCTTGGCAATTTGTCTTTAGAAACTGGCCTTGGATTATTTTATGAGCGATCACTGTGTCTTCCTAATAATGATCAGTGATGCCTTTCCTTTTATGAAGTTTGCTCTATCATGTGTTCGTTTCCTTCTTCTGTTGAATAGCTTTTTTATGGGCGACGACCACCAGATTGGTTTCTTGTTTTTGGAGGAGTGCATCTTGGTTTTATTTGGCATGTCTCAATCCCTGCATCCCCATAGATGCTCATAGAATGCACTTGTAAATGATTCCACAGATTGTATAGCATTATCCTATAGCAAGGGGGCTTTGGAACTTTCCACTTTGGTCTTGGGAAGTGTGCAGTTTGCTTTTGAAAATGTCTTCACAGTGGTTTCCTTGACTGGGGGGGGGGTGTGGATGTCCATTGTGATTACTTTATGATCTGATATTACCAGTGAGGGGTTTATCTCTGTCATGGAACACTGGTACCCCATGTTGATGATGATCAGGTCCAGTATGTTGTCACCTGTAGTGGGCATGGTGACCAGCTGTTCCAGGGCTTTTGAGTTTTTAAACTCTAGGAAACATTGGGCAAAGGATGTTGTACACAAGTAATTCTCCCACTCAATGTTTGGGTAGTTGCAATCTCGTCATATAATGGTTTTTGATAGGACCTTTATATTTTCCACTGTTCTCAGGAATACTGAGTGAGGTTCCTGAGACAAGGTAGGTGATCTGTAGCAGCCTACAATCTGATAAGCAGCTTTGCCCAATGTTAGTTGCACTTGCATGGTCTCCAAGGCCTCATGCTGTGCCACTAACCTGAAGGTGTGGGTATCCATAAGGTAAATGGATGCACCCCTTCCTTTTGTATTTCACTCATGGTTTTGGGCCCAAAGATCAGAGGAATTGTGAGTGTTTTACGTGGAGCATGTCCAACAGCTCTGTGTTTGACATAGCTTTGTATGTTAGGCAGAGATCACCTCTGAGTAGGCAATATGCAAGAGAGTACAGCTGGAGCATTTTGAGATGGTCTATGTATGGCATGTATTTCAGGCCGCTAATGCTCTTTGTGAGGTATTGCTGCAGGCTTTCCAGTTGTTGTACATGTCTTGTGAGGTACATAGCAAAAGGGGTGTTGTACTCCATTATGGATCTAGTAAGTGTTGAGTAGAAGGGAACAATGTCCTCTTCTATTCTGCATGAGACACCTTTTGTGATGAGGTGTGCCACATATAAGGATTTCCTGACTACTGTGGGGATGTGATTATCACAGGTGTGTCCACTGTCCACCTGTGATCCAAGGTCTCTTATCACACTTTCAGTGTTAAGTATACTACTGCCTATGTTATAGTTCATGGCTACAGAGTTTTTACCAAAGGGGATGACAATGCACTTTTTGGCATTGAGCTTGAGCCCATGGCTTTGACACCAGACATCTGTCTCAGTGAGGCCCTTTTGTAGGATGTCCTCATCTTTAGTATTTACAATTATGGCTCCTAGTTTGCAGTCATCTGAAAAAACTTCATTAGCCACAGACCTTCCATGTTAAAGTTTACTTCAGGGAAGTAGATACAAAACAGGACAGGACCCAGGACTGGACCCTGTGGCACTGCACTCGTCACTGGTCCAAAGTCATACTTAGAGTCTGCTACTTTCACAGTGTGTGTTCTGTCAGTTAGCCAGTTGGCAACCCATCTTGTGACATAGCAATTTATACCTAGTTTAGTGGGTTTATCTATAATTCCAGAGTGTGGGATGGTGTTGAAAGCCGTGGCAAGATCTACATAGGCTGTGAGAAACACCTTACCGTTGTCTCACGGTTCTGGTGACTGCTTCAATGTCATCTATCAGGTTTAGGAGACATGATCTGCATTTTACAAACCCAATATGGTTGTGGTCCAGAGTTTGGAGATTACCAATGTCTTTCTTTATAAGTTGAAGGATGATCCATTCCATGGCCTTGCGGTCCGTGGTGTTTCCACCCTTGTGTAGTGGGATAACCGTCGCTGTGCACCATTAAGCAGGCACAAAGCCTGAGGTGAGGCTATGACTGAACATGGTACATTGGTGTGGTGCCTGTTCGTTCTGTAGTTTGTGTAGAACACAGCCTGGGAAGTTATCTGGTCCCATGGATGCTGTGATACTGGCTTTGGAGAGTGTTTTTTACCTGTGCAGCCGTGATGACAGCAACTTTGCAGTCTTCCATTATAGAGATGTGCTCTTTCATGGGTGAGAGGGGGGGTAAGGTTAACACTGATCCTATCTGCCAGGACATTGGCAATATTAGTTGGATCTGTATATTTAGTGCTATTGAGCTGTAACTCAGAGCAGATCTGAGTGTTGCCATGACATGGACCTGTCTGTTGGGCAGAGATCTCCTGAGTAGACAGTATGCACCAGAATACAGATTGAGTTAAATTCAGTCTTGTTTCATGGGGCAACTGTTTGAGGTCAGTTATCCTCCTGTTGAGGTACTTCATTGGTCTTTCCAGCTGCTGAAGGTGCCTAGTCAGATTCATCGCAGGTGTGTTGTGGTACTCTCTGGGTCTGATGACTGATGAGTAGAGGGAACCTCCTTTAACCTACATGCAAAGTTTGTGGGAACACATAGCATGATTTTCTGACCACTTTGTGATTGTGTTTCTGGAAGTACAGATGACTATCCACATTTGTCCATAGATCCCTTATTATCACCTCCATATTTTGGGTGTTGGCACCTATGTGGTATTTGTATGACTGTAGCTCGAGGACATACTTTTGACACCACATCTGTCTGACTGAGACCCTTTTAAGGATGTCTCTGTTGTCCCAAACATCGATTATGACAACATTTTGGCAGTCATCCACAAACTTTGCTAAACATAGCCCTCGTGTGTTTGACTGTATTTCTGAAAAGTATACACCAGACAGGAGGGGTCCCAGGACTGAGCCATGGGGGACAGCAGTTGTTACCAGCTTGTACAGGAGACCACAATTCTTACCTTGTGTGATCTATCTGTGCCCCAGTTGGCAATCCATCAGATGACAGACATATTTATGCACAGGCTGTTGATTTTGTGGATACGACATGTGTCTGGGATGTTGGCAAAGGGCTTTTCAAGGTCTATGTGGGACGTGTGTAGCTCATATCATTGATGTATGTCCTGGGTGACTGTCTTGTAAACAGTCTAGCAGGTTTGGGAACCATGATCTGCCCATGACCAAACCGAAATTGGTAGGGTTGGGTGTTTGTAGGCTCCCAATAGCTCTATTTATGAGTTCAATCATGATGGACTCCATGGCCTTGCAGATCATGCTTAATAAGCTTATAAGACAATAGTTCCCATGCTCTGTTGTGCACCAACACTTGTGGAGTCAAACGTTGCTGTAACACATTCAACTGTTTCATATCCTGTACAGAGGGTGAGTCTCAACAGACTGTTCAGGTGCAGGTTCTGTTTCTTCTGGAGTCCACTTATGACACAGCTAGGGAAACAATGTAATCCCATAGACGCCATGTTTTCAGGTTTGGAAGGAGTTAGTTCCAATAGTGTATTGTCCGCCCACGTGCCATTTGGCTGATGTGTGTAGTATTGGCAGCATGTGTTAGAGAGTGGACAGTACATGTGGGATGCGTGTAGCACAGATTTGCAGGTGTACATTTGTGAACATGGTGGAGGTGCACTGTCTGCGTGTACGTGCACAGTGGACACATGGGCAGGGTGACATGCCCTGTATCACACAGTAACACTCCATAGTTCCTATTGGTGGCCAGTATGCATTGTACTACACACACTGTGGAACTTGAATACACATGTGTGTATGACATGGTTTGACACTGTGCTGTGGGTGATACTGTTACTATCTGTCACTGTTTTGCATTCTGGTAGTATACATAACCTCAACAGCCTGACCATAAACAATCATTAGATGATGTCTTGACAACTGACACACAAGATGTAGGACGCACAGCAACATTTGGATCCTTCAGGTACTATACTATGCCAGTAACCAGTGGTATTCACCTGCACCCATTCCTGAGACCACTCATGTTTGGCATATAGCTCTCTTAGGTACAAGCAATCACAGTAGGGATATGTCCGTCCACATCTGGAAATGCATACAGTGGCCTATAATGCATTCTCCAGATGACACACACATTCTCCACAAGGGTATCATACAGACAGATACCTGTTGTCAAACCCATGCTGTAAAGCTATAAGCCAACTAAAGCATAGTTATCCACCTTTACAAAACATAGTATCCCCAGAGTACCACATAGGTAGTAGCCACCAACATGTTGAACAGGTACCGATGTGTACATGCAGCAAAGTGTTACATCATCTCTCCTTTGGTAATCACATTTCCAAAGGTATTTTGAAATCCTCGTGGATCACATAAGCAATAAGGGGTCTGCATGCATATCCACAAAGGTTGTTGTACACCTATAATGAATAGCCATCATTGACAGACTTTGCTGCGTTTGAACAGGTCTGAAATATACCTCAGCCATAAACCCTCACTCACACTATTCAATAGAAACCGTAATGAGTGTGTGTGACATGGATGACCTAGGCCAGGGATCACTGCAGTGGCTGGGCTTGTCACAAGCATACACATGTGACCTAAGGTCCAGAAAGTGGCAGCACACTCTGGCAAAGATGACAGATGTATTCATGGAGAAAGCAGGGTTCCCACCTATGAAATAATTGAGGTCACATGTACGTATATGTATTTGCCACACAGCTACCTGACATGTGCAATGCACATACTGTTGTCATACTGATATGTCATACAGTAGTAAAAGCAAAACCCACCACACATTGACCAACAATGTCACACACATAGAACACACACACACCAAGTGCAGGATTCAAACCCCTACCTAACTACTGTACAATAATACAGCAGTACACATTAACACGACGTGCTATACGCATTACTGGAAGCTTCCCATTCCACAGGTATATTTGTAGGATGGTGACATCATCAGACTTGACAAAAATAAGTATACCACTTTTAAGGTGTTTTACTACTCTCCGAAAAGGTTGTTTTTCTCCAAGGCGATCACACACAAACACACAGTTGTCAAGTGTAGGATTCAAACCCCTACCTAACTACTTTATGATACTAGAGAAGGATGCATTAACATGTTGCACTATACACATTACTGGAGGTTTTTGTTTACACAGGTATATTTGTAGGATGGTGACATCATCAGACTTGACAACGATAAGTATACCACTTTTAAGGTGTTTTAGTAGTCCCCAAAAAGGTTGCTCCTCTCAAAGGAAATAACACACAAATGTCAAATGCAGGATTCAAACCTCCATCTGACTACTTTATGATACTGGAGGAGTATGCATTAACATGACACACTATACACATTACTGGAGGTTTTCCTTTACACAGGTATATTTTTAGGATGGTGACATCATCAGACTTGACAAAGATAAGTATACCACTTTTAAGGTGTTTTAGTAGTCTCCAAAAAGGTTGCTCCTCTCAAAGGAAATAACACACAAACACACACACAGTTGTCAAGTGCAGTATTCAAAACCCTATCTAACTATCTTATGATACTAGAGGAAGCATTTACACCATACACTATACACATTACTGTTAGCTCTCCTTTCCACAGGTATATTTGTAGGATGGTGACATCATCAGACTAGACAAAGTGGGTTACATTAGGTGACATTAGGTGGGCTACATAGAAGGAATTTCTAAACACTTTGGCCATGTTATCATCAAAGGAGAGTTTACTATCTCCCTGGGTCCCCAGGGCCATAATTACTTTCTCCGTACATACTGGATTACCACCTATGTGGTAATTTGTGTGCACTTTGTTTTATACAAAGGGGATGACTATGCATTCTTTGGCATTCTGCTTGAGGGCATTGTTTTGACACCAGGTATCTGTCTCTGTAAGACCCTTCTGGAGGATGTCTGTGTCAGCCATAGAGTCGATTATGGACCACAGTTAGCAGTCATCTGCAAACCTGTTCAGCCATACTCCTCCCATGCTTGCCTGTACCTCTGAGTAGTATTTACTGAACAGGTGGTGTCCCAGGACCAAGACTTGTGGGATGCCATTTATGACTGGTTTATACTTGGACATGGCACCCGCAACTCTGAACATGTGTGTTTGATCTGTGAGCTAGTTGCCCACCCATCCTGTGACATAGCTGTTAATGTTCAAGCTGGTAAGCTTGTCCATGATGACAGAGTGGGGAATGGTGTCGAAAGTCCTTAGCGAGGTCCAGATGGGCTGTGTGGACTACTTTCACCTCCATCTATGTCCTTGGTAACTATTTCAAATGAGTCAACCAGGTTTAGGAGGCAGGATCTGCCTTTACCAAAGCCAAGTTAGGTAGAGTCCAGTGTCTGCAGATCCCCAATGTCTCTGTTTATGGGTTCCATGATAATTTGCTCCATAGCTTTGCAGACAAGGCTGAGTAGACCTATAGGGCAATGGCTTCCAGGTTCTGTTGTGGCACCCCTTTGTGGAGCTGGATGACTGTTGGTGTATGCCATTCTTTGGGTACATAGCCTGTGGTAAGGTTGAGTCTGGACAGTGAATGTAGGTGAGGGTGTAGTTTCTTTTGGGGCTGGTGTAAGACGCAGCCTGGAACACCATCCTATCCCATTGATGCTGTGTTCTTAGCTTTGAAGAGGGCTGTCTTTACCTGCATGTCCATGAAGTCTGGGGCTCTGCATTCTTCTGGGATGGACACAGGCCCTTTTGGGGGTGATGGCAGTGGAGTTTGCACTGAATCTGTCCCCCTGGATGTGGGCAATGTAAGTTGGTTCAGTGTATTTCTTGCCATTTGCCATTAGCTGACAGCATATTTGGAAGTTGCCACCTAAATGTTTGGTATAGCTAACGAAGGATTTGCGGTTGTTATTCTTACATTCCTTGGCAATTTGTCTTTAGAAACTGGCCTTGGATTATTTTATGAGCGATCACTGTGTCTTCCTAATAATGATCAGTGATGCCTTTCCTTTTATGAAGTTTGCTCTATCATGTGTTCGTTTCCTTCTTCTGTTGAATAGCTTTTTTATGGGCTTACGACCACCAGATTGGTTTCTTGTTTTTGGAGGAGTGCATCTTGGTTTTATTTGGCATGTCTCAATCCCTGCATCCCCATAGATGCTCATAGAATGCACTTGTAAATGATTCCACAGATTGTATAGCATTATCCTATAGCAAGGGGGCTTTGGAACTTTCCACTTTGGTCTTGGGAAGTGTGCAGTTTGCTTTTGAAAATGTCTTCACAGTGGTTTCCTTGTCTGGGGATGTGGATGTCCATTGTGATTACTTTATGATCTGATATTACCAGTGAGGGTTTATCTCTGTCATGGAACACTGGTACCCCATGTTGATGATGATCAGGTCCAGTATGTTGTCACCTGTAGTGGGCATGGTGACCAGCTGTTCCAGTGCTTTTGAGTTTTTAAACTCTAGGAAACATTGGGCAAAGGATGTTGTACACAAGTAATTCTCCCACTCAATGTTTGGGTAGTTGCAATCTCGTCATATAATGGTTTTTGATAGGACCTTTATATTTTCCACTGTTCTCAGGAATACTGAGTGAGGTTCCTGAGACAAGGTAGGTGATCTGTAGCAGCCTACAATCTGATAAGCAGCTTTGCCCAATGTTAGTTGCACTTGCATGGTCTCCAAGGCCTCATGCTGTGCCACTAACCTGAAGGTGTGGGTATCCATAAGGTAAATGGATGCACCCCTTCCTTTTGTATTTCACTCATGGTTTTGGGCCCAAAGATCAGAGGAATTGTGAGTGTTTTACGTGGAGCATGTCCAAAAGCTCTGTGTTTGACATAGCTTTGTATGTTAGGCAGAGATCACCTCTGAGTAGGCGATATGCAAGAGAGTACAGCTGCAGCATTTTGAGATGGTCTATGTATGGCATGTATTTCAGGCCGCTAATGCTCTTTGTGAGGTATTGCTGCAGGCTTTCCAGTTGTTGTACATGTCTTGTGAGGTACATAGCAAAAGGGGCGTTGTACTCCATTATGGATCTAGTAAGTGTTGAGTAGAAGGGAACAATGTCCTCTTCTATTCTGCATGAGACACCTTTTGTGATGAGGTGTGCCACATATAAGGATTTCCTGACTACTGTGGGGATGTGATTATCACAGGTGTGTCCACTGTCCACCTGTGATCCAAGGTCTCTTATCACACTTTCAGTGTTAAGTATACTACTGCCTATGTTATAGTTCATGGCTACAGAGTTTTACCAAAGGGGATGACAATGCACTTTTGGCATTGAGCTTGAGCCCATGGCTTTGACACCAGACATCTGTCTCAGTGAGGCCCTTTTGTAGGATGTCCTCATCTTTAGTATTTACAATTATGGCTCCTAGTTTGCAGTCATCTGAAAAAACTTCATTAGCCACAGACCTTCCATGTTAAAGTTTACTTCAGGGAAGTAGATACAAAACAGGACAGGACCCAGGACTGGACCCTGTGGCACTGCACTCGTCACTGGTCCAAAGTCATACTTAGAGTCTGCTACTTTCACAGTGTGTGTTCTGTCAGTTAGCCAGTTGGCAACCCATCTTGTGACATAGCAATTTATACCTAGTTTAGTGGGTTTATCTATAATTCCAGAGTGTGGGATGGTGTTGAAAGCCGTGGCAAGATCTACATAGGCTGTGAGAAACACCTTACCGTTGTCTACGGTTCTGGTGACTGCTTCAATGTCATCTATCAGGTTTAGGAGACATGATCTGCATTTTACAAACCCAATATGGTTGTGGTCCAGAGTTTGGAGATTACCAATGTCTTTCTTTATAAGTTGAAGGATGATCCATTCCATGGCCTTGCGGTCCGTGGTGTTTCCACCCTTGTGTAGTGGGATAACCGTCGCTGTGCACCATTAAGCAGGCACAAAGCCTGAGGTGAGGCTATGACTGAACATGGTACATTGGTGTGGTGCCTGTTCGTTCTGTAGTTTGTGTAGAACACAGCCTGGGAAGTTATCTGGTCCCATGGATGCTGTGATACTGGCTTTGGAGAGTGTTTTTTACCTGTGCAGCCGTGATGACAGCAACTTTGCAGTCTTCCATTATAGAGATGTGCTCTTTCATGGGTGAGAGGGGGGGTAAGGTTAACACTGATCCTATCTGCCAGGACATTGGCAATATTAGTTGGATCTGTATATTTAGTGCTATTGAGCTGTAACTCAGAGCAGATCTGAGTGTTGCCATGACATGGACCTGTCTGTTGGGCAGAGATCTCCTGAGTAGACAGTATGCACCAGAATACAGATTGAGTTAAATTCAGTCTTGTTTCATGGGGCAACTGTTTGAGGTCAGTTATCCTCCTGTTGAGGTACTTCATTGGTCTTTCCAGCTGCTGAAGGTGCCTAGTCAGATTCATCGCAGGTGTGTTGTGGTACTCTCTGACGGGTCTGATGACTGATGAGTAGAGGGAACCTCCTTTGACCTACATGCAAAGTTTGTGGGAACACATAGCATGATTTTCTGACCACTTTGTGATTGTGTTTCTGGAAGTACAGATGACTATCCACATTTGTCCATAGATCCCTTATTATCACCTCCATATTTTGGGTGTTGGCACCTATGTGGTATTTGTATGACTGTAGCTCGAGGACATACTTTTGACACCACATCTGTCTGACTGAGACCCTTTTTAAGGATGTCTCTGTTGTCCCAAACATCGATTATGACAACATTTTGGCAGTCATCCACAAACTTTGCTAAACATAGCCCTCGTGTGTTTGACTGTATTTCTGAAAAGTATACACCAGACAGGAGGGTCCCAGGAATGAGCCATGGGGACAGCAGTTGTTACCAGCTTGTACAGGAGACCACAATTCTTACCTTGTGTGATCTATCTGTGCCCCAGTTGGCAATCCATCAGATGACAGACATATTTATGCACAGGCTGTTGATTTTGTGGATACGACATGTGTCTGGGATGTTGGCAAAGGGCTTTTCAAGGTCTATGTGGGACGTGTGTAGCTCATATCATTGATGTATGTCCTGGGTGACTGTCTTGTAAACAGTCTAGCAGGTTTGGGAACCATGATCTGCCCATGACCAAACCGAAATTGGTAGGGTTGGGTGTTTGTAGGCTCCCAATAGCTCTGTTTATGAGTTCAATCATGATGGACTCCATGGCCTTGCAGATCATGCTTAATAAGCTTATAAGACAATAGTTCCCATGCTCTGTTGTGCACCAACACTTGTGGAGTCAAACGTTGCTGTAACACATTCAACTGTTTCATATCCTGTACAGAGGGTGAGTCTCAACAGACTGTTCAGGTGCAGGTTCTGTTTCTTCTGGAGTCCACTTATGACACAGCTAGGGAAACAATGTAATCCCATAGATGCCATGTTTTCAGGTTTGGAAGGAGTTAGTTCCAATAGTGTATTGTCCGCCCACGTGCCATTTGGCTGATGTGTGTAGTATTGGCAGCATGTGTTAGAGAGTGGACAGTACATGTGGGATGCGTGTAGCACAGATTTGCAGGTGTACATTTGTGAACATGGTGGAGGTGCACTGTCTGCGTGTACGTGCACAGTGGACACATGGGCAGGGTGACATGCCCTGTATTACACAGTAACACTCCATAGTTCCTATTGGTGGCCAGTATGCATTGTACTACACACACTGTGGAACTTGAATACACATGTGTGTATGACATGGTTTGACACTGTGCTGTGGGTGATACTGTTACTATCTGTCACTGTTTTGCATTCTGGTAGTATACATAACCTCAACAGCCTGACCATAAACAATCATTAGATGATGTCTTGACAACTGACACACAAGATGTAGGACACACAGCAACATTTGGATCCTTCAGGTACTATACTATGCCAGTAACCAGTGGTATTCACCTGCACCCATTCCTGAGACCACTCATGTTTGGCATATAGCTCTCTTAGGTACAAGCAATCACAGTAGGGATATGTCCGTCCACGTCTGGAAATGCATACAGTGGCCTATAATGCATTCTCCAGATGACACACACATTCTCCACAAGGGTATCATACAGACAGATACCTGTTGTCAAACCCATGCTGTAAAGCTATAAGCCAACTAAAGCATAGTTATCCACCTTTACAAAACATAGTATCCCCAGAGTACCACATAGGCAGTAGCCACCAACATGTTGAACAGGTACCGATGTGTACATGCAGCAAAGTGTTACATCATCTCTCCTTTGGTAATCACATTTCCAAAGGTATTTTGAAATCCCTCGGTGGATCACATAAGCAATAAGGGGTCTGCATGCATATCCACAAAGGTTGTTGTACACCTATAATGAATAGCCATCATTGACAGACTTTGCTGCGTTTGAACAGGTCTGAAATATACCTCAGCCATAAACCCTCACTCACACTATTCAATAGAAACCGTAATGAGTGTGTGTGACATGGATGACCTAGGCCAGGGATCACTGCAGTGGCTGGGCTTGTCACAAGCATACACATGTGATCTAAGGTCCAGAAAGTGGCAGCACACTCTGGCAAAGATGACAGATGTATTCATGGAGAAAGCAGGGTTCCCACCTATGAAATAATTGAGGTCACATGTACGTATATGTATTTGCCACACAGCTACCTGACATGTGCAATGCACATACTGTTGTCATACTGATATGTCATACAGTAGTAAAAGCAAAATCCACCACACATTGACCAACAATGTCACACACATAGAACACACACACACCAAGTGCAGGATTCAAACCCCTACCTAACTACTGTACAATAACAGAGCAGTACACATTAACACGACGTGCTATATGCATTACTGGAAGCTTCCCTTTCCACAGGTATATTTGTAGGATGGTGACATCATCAGACTTGACAAAAATAAGTATACCACTTTTAAGGTGTTTTACTACTCTCCGAAAAGGTTGTTTTTCCCCAAGGCGATCACACACAAACACACAGTTGTCAAGTGTAGGATTCAAACCCCTACCGAACTACTTTATGATACTAGAGAAGGATGCATTAACATGTTGCACTATACACATTACTGGAGGTTTTTGTTTACACAGGTATATTTGTAGGATGGTGACATCATCAGACTTGACGAAGATAAGTATACCACTTTTAAGGTGTTTTAGTAGTCCCCAAAAAGGTTGCTCCTCTCAAAGGAAATAACACACAAATGTCAAATGCAGGATTCAAACCTCCATCTGACTACTTTATGATACTGGAAGAGTATGCATTAACATGACACACTATACACATTACTGGAGGTTTTCCTTTACACAGGTATATTTGTAGGATGGTGACATCATCAGACTTGACAAAGATAAGTATACCACTTTTAAGGTGTTTTAGTAGTCTCCAAAAAGGTTGCTCCTCTCAAAGGAAATAACACACAAACACACACACAGTTGTCAAGTGCAGTATTCAAAACCCTATCTAACTATCTTATGATACTAGAGGAGCACGCATTTACACCATACACTATACACATTACTGTTAGCTCTCCTTTCCACAGGTATATTTGTAGGATGGTGACATCATCAGACTAGACAAAGTGGGTTACATTAGGTGACATTAGGTGGGCTACATAGAAGGAATTTCTAAACACTTTGGCCATGTTATCATCAAAGGAGAGTTTACTATCTCTCTGGGTCCCCAGGGCCATAATTACTTTCTCCGTACATACTGGATTACCACCTATGTGGTAATTTGTGTGCACTTTGTTTTATACAAAGGGGATGACCATGCATTCTTTGGCATTCTGCTTGAGGGCATTGTTTTGACACCAGGTATCTGTCTCTGTAAGACCCTTCTGGAGGATGTCTGTGTCAGCCATAGAGTCGATTATGGACCACAGTTAGCAGTCTTCTGCAAACCTGTTCAGCCATACTCCTCCCATGCTTGCCTGTACCTCTGAGTAGTATTTACTGAACAGGTGGTGTCCCAGGACCAAGACTTGTGGGATGCCATTTATGACTGGTTTATACTTGGACATGGCACCCGCAACTCTGAACATGTGTGTTTGATCTCTGAGCCAGTTGCCCACCCATCCTGTGACATAGCTGTTAATGTTCAAGCTGGTAAGCTTGTCCATGATGACAGAGTGGGGAATGGTGTCGAAAGTCCTTAGCGAGGTCCAGATGGGCTGTGTGGACTACTTTCACCTCCATCTATGTCCTTGGTAACTATTTCAAATGAGTCAACCAGGTTTAGGAGGCAGGATCTGCCTTTACCAAAGCCAAGTTAGGTAGAGTCCAGTGTCTGCAGATCCCCAATGTCTCTGTTTATGGGTTCCATGATAATTTGCTCCATAGCTTTGCAGACAAGGCTGAGTAGACCTATAGGGCAATGGCTTCCAGGTTCTGTTGTGGCACCCCCTTTGTGGAGCTGGATGACTGTTGGTGTATGCCATTCTTTGGGTACATAGCCTGTGGTAAGGTTGAGTCTGGACAGTGAATGTAGGTGAGGGTGTAGTTTCTTTTGGGGCTGGTGTAAGACGCAGCCTGGAACACCATCCTATCCCATTGATGCTGTGTTCTTAGCTTTGAAGAGGGCTGTCTTTACCTGCATGTCCATGAAGTCTGGGGCTCTGCATTCTTCTGGGATGGACACAGGCCCTTTTGGGGGTGATGGCAGTGGAGTTTGCATTGAATCTGTCCCCCTGGATGTGGGCAATGTAAGTTGGTTCAGTGTATTTCTTGCCATTTGCCATTAGCTGACAGCATATTTGGAAGTTGCCACCTAAATGTTTGGTATAGCTAACGAAGGATTTGCGGTTGTTATTCTTACATTCCTTGGCAATTTGTCTTTAGAAACTGGCCTTGGATTATTTTATGAGCGATCACTGTGTCTTCCTAATAATGATCAGTGATGCCTTTCCTTTTATGAAGTTTGCTCTATCATGTGTTCGTTTCCTTCTTCTGTTGAATAGCTTTTTTATGGGCGACGACCACCAGATTGGTTTCTTGTTTTTGGAGGAGTGCATCTTGGTTTTATTTGGCATGTCTCAATCCCTGCATCCCCATAGATGCTCATAGAATGCACTTGTAAATGATTCCACAGATTGTATAGCATTATCCTATAGCAAGGGGGCTTTGGAACTTTCCACTTTGGTCTTGGGAAGTGTGCAGTTTGCTTTTGAAAATGTCTTCACAGTGGTTTCCTTGACTGGGGGGGGGGGGGATGTGGATGTCCATTGTGATTACTTTATGATCTGATATTACCAGTGAGGGGTTTATCTCTGTCATGGAACACTGGTACCCCATGTTGATGATGATCAGGTCCAGTATGTTGTCACCTGTAGTGGGCATGGTGACCAGCTGTTCCAGTGCTTTTGAGTTTTTAAACTCTAGGAAACATTGGGCAAAGGATGTTGTACACAAGTAATTCTCCCACTCAATGTTTGGGTAGTTGCAATCTCGTCATATAATGGTTTTTGATAGGACCTTTATATTTTCCACTGTTCTCAGGAATACTGAGTGAGGTTCCTGAGACAAGGTAGGTGATCTGTAGCAGCCTACAATCTGATAAGCAGCTTTGCCCAATGTTAGTTGCACTTGCATGGTCTCCAAGGCCTCATGCTGTGCCACTAACCTGAAGGTGTGGGTATCCATAAGGTAAATGGATGCACCCCTTCCTTTTGTATTTCACTCATGGTTTTGGGCCCAAAGATCAGAGGAATTGTGAGTGTTTTACGTGGAGCATGTCCAACAGCTCTGTGTTTGACATAGCTTTGTATGTTAGGCAGAGATCACCTCTGAGTAGGCGATATGCAAGAGAGTACAGCTGGAGCATTTTGAGATGGTCTATGTATGGCATGTATTTCAGGCCGCTAATGCTCTTTGTGAGGTATTGCTGCAGGCTTTCCAGTTGTTGTACATGTCTTGTGAGGTACATAGCAAAAGGGGCGTTGTACTCCATTATGGATCTAGTAAGTGTTGAGTAGAAGGGAACAATGTCCTCTTCTATTCTGCATGAGACACCTTTTGTGATGAGGTGTGCCACATATAAGGATTTCCTGACTACTGTGGGGATGTGATTATCACAGGTGTGTCCACTGTCCACCTGTGATCCAAGGTCTCTTATCACACTTTCAGTGTTAAGTATACTACTGCCTATGTTATAGTTCATGGCTACAGAGTTTTTACCAAAGGGGATGACAATGCACTTTTTGGCATTGTGCTTGAGCCCATGGCTTTGACACCAGACATCTGTCTCAGTGAGGCCCTTTTGTAGGATGTCCTCATCTTTAGTATTTACAATTATGGCTCCTAGTTTGCAGTCATCTGAAAAAACTTCATTAGCCACAGACCTTCCATGTTAAAGTTTACTTCAGGGAAGTAGATACAAAACAGGACAGGACCCAGGACTGGACCATGTGGCACTGCACTCGTCACTGGTCCAAAGTCATACTTAGAGTCTGCTACTTTCACAGTGTGTGTTCTGTCAGTTAGCCAGTTGGCAACCCATCTTGTGACATAGCAATTTATACCTAGTTTAGTGGGTTTATCTATAATTCCAGAGTGTGGGATGGTGTTGAAAGCCGTGGCAAGATCTACATAGGCTGTGAGAAACACCGTACCGTTGTCTACGGTTTTGGTGACTGCTTCAATGTCATCTATCAGGTTTAGGAGACATGATCTGCATTTTACAAACCCAATATGGTTGTGGTCCAGAGTTTGGAGATTACCAATGTCTTTTTTTATAAGTTGAAGGATGATCCATTCCATGGCCTTGCAGTCCGTGGTGTTTCCACCCTTGTGTAGTGGGATAACCGTCGCTGTGCACCATTAAGCAGGCACAAAGCCTGAGGTGAGGCTATGACTGAACATGGTACATTGGTGTGGTGCCTGTTCATTCTGTAGTTTGTGTAGAACACAGCCTGGGAAGTTATCTGGTCCCATGGATGCTGTGATACTGGCTTTGGAGAGTGTTTTTTACCTGTGCAGCCGTGATGACAGCAACTTTGCAGTCTTCCATTATAGAGATGTGCTCTTTCATGGGTGAGAGGAGGGGTAAGGTTAACACTGATCCTATCTGCCAGGACATTGGCAATATTAGTTGGATCTGTATATTTAGTGCTATTGAGCTGTAACTCAGAGCAGATCTGAGTGTTGCCATGACATGGACCTGTCTGTTGGGCAGAGATCTCCTGAGTAGACAGTATGCACCAGAATACAGATTGAGTTAAATTCAGTCTTGTTTCATGGGGCAACTGTTTGAGGTCAGTTATCCTCCTGTTGAGGTACTTCATTGGTCTTTCCAGCTGCTGAAGGTGCCTAGTCAGATTCATCGCAGGTGTGTTGTGGTACTCTCTGACGGGTCTGATGACTGATGAGTAGAGGGAACCTCCTTTGACCTACATGCAAAGTTTGTGGGAACACATAGCATGATTTTCTGACCACTTTGTGATTGTGTTTCTGGAAGTACAGATGACTATCCACATTTGTCCATAGATCCCTTATTATCACCTCCATATTTTGGGTGTTGGCACCTATGTGGTATTTGTATGACTGTAGCTCGAGGACATACTTTTGACACCACATCTGTCTGACTGAGACCCTTTTTAAGGATGTCTCTGTTGTCCCAAACATCGATTATGACAACATTTTGGCAGTCATCCACAAACTTTGCTAAACATAGCCCTCGTGTGTTTGACTGTATTTCTGAAAAGTATACACCAGACAGGAGGGGTCCCAGGACTGAGCCATGGGGGACAGCAGTTGTTACCAGCTTGTACAGGAGACCACAATTCTTACCTTGTGTGATCTATCTGTGCCCCAGTTGGAAATCCATCAGATGACAGACATATTTATGCACAGGCTGTTGATTTTGTGGATACGACATGTGTCTGGGATGTTGGCAAAGGGCTTTTCAAGGTCTATGTGGGACGTGTGTAGCTCATATCATTGATGTATATCCCGGGTGACTGTCTTGTAAACAGTCTAGCAGGTTTGGGAACCATGATCTGCCCATGACCAAACCGGAATTGGTAGGGTTGGGTGTTTGTAGGCTCCCAATAGCTCTGTTTATGAGTTCAATCATGATGGACTCCATGGCCTTGCAGATCATGCTTAATAAGCTTATAAGACAATAGTTCCCATGCTCTGTTGTGCACCAACACTTGTGGAGTCAAACGTTGCTGTAACACATTCAACTGTTTCATATCCTGTACAGAGGGTGAGTCTCAACAGACTGTTCAGGTGCAGGTTCTGTTTCTTCTGGAGTCCACTTATGACACAGCTAGGGAAACAATGTAATCCCATAGACGCCATGTTTTCAGGTTTGGAAGGAGCTGTTTACCCATTCTATATGTGATATCTGTGCTTTCACAGTCTCCAGGTGTGATGATAGGGCCTGTTGTCAGTGAGAGGGTGGTATGTATGTATGGGCCTGTCTGACAGGATGTTGGCAATGTCAGTCATTTACAGTTTGCACTGACTCAGGACATATATGAGTGTACATTGCTATTTATGACATAGCGGAAGGAAGTGTCATGGTTCTCTATGGACGCCTTCACAGATTCTTTTGCCAGAACATGGATTGGATAATATTTGGAGTGCACATTGTTTGTTGATGATACTGATTGCAGGTTTATTGATCTTCTTTGCTTTTTCACTTTCTGTGAACAACTTAAGTACTTGTGGTACATAGTTTGATTATGACAGGGTTCAAATATATTATATGTGTCTGTTTTCATATAACTGTGTGCACAAGGCAGGATTGGTGAATAGTGACAAGTTCCTGGGGTGAAACATGCAACTGCCAGATATGTGTGGCCCACTGCTGTACTCAGACATGGCCTAAGTGTGTGAGCATGCCCAGTATAACCTTTCAGTATGTTGTTGCCTGACATTTGCTTTATTTATTGAAGTGTGTGAGCATGCCCAGTATGACCTTTCAGTGTGTTGCTGAATGAAATCCACTACATTTGTTGAAGTGTGTGAGCATGCCCGGTATACACATTTATACTATATGTGTGTGGAAAATCAAGTTGTACTTTTACTGCAGGGCTCACTTTTGTGTCATAACTCAACAGGGATCATGCTGTGCCTGCAGGGCTTACATGAGACACTTTGCATAGACTTATCAACATTTCTACATACAGGGGGGACAGCTATTCTTTGTACATTTCTACCCGGGGGCACACCTGATTGTTACTGTGGGTGTACATAGGATGAGGGGTTCACCTGACACTTATGCACATTTGCTAGGCCTCCACTGCTATGGAAGGTACACCGTTTCAGTCTGTACTGTTGCCTATCATACTGGCTTGAGGCATACTACTGTACTACGGGTCTTAGCATCCAATGTCATGTATATTAGATTGCGACTTCATAGCCTACCCAACCCACATCACACCACCTGGCCTGCTGTTCTCTGTCTGCATAGGCCTGTGGGGGAGGTTACCCATATGCCTCTTTAGGGTCATGATACAGCATTTCTTTGTGTTTGCATTAGTGTACAATTGTCCTGCTGTGTCTGTGCCAGTGTAATGCTGTCATGGCTTAGTGGTTCAGTACTGTAACTATAGTGCACAGTATCCTGGGTTTGAGCCCTGTCACTGCTTTTTATTTTCATACTGGGCAGACCAGACTGCTTAAGGAACAGTACAGCAAATATGAGCATGTTCACCTGACTTTGCTCAACTTTGCCTGACCTTGCCCAACATTGCTCAACGCTGGCCGACGTTGCGCTAGTTAGTGTGGGCAATTTAGTTTACATATACAAAATAGTGGTAAAAGCTGCTTAGCACTGCTTTATATTGCCTAAAACATGGCAATCATGCCTCAGGTGGTGCTGCAGGGCTGCCTATGTCAGATGCACATAGTACACTCCCTATACATGTTTGAAAACAGGTAGTGTCAAGTTAGGCATCCCTTTAATTTTATGTGCGAGTCAGAGAGAGAGGTATCATTTCCAGGGTTCCTACTGAGCCAGTGCATGTGCTATGCATTGCCTCTTTGCCAAGGCCAAGGCATACTGGGCACACCTCCTTCTGCCTACTGGGGCAGGCTCAGGTTGTTCCTCCTCCGAGTCACACTGTGACTGTGATGGCCTTGGCAATGGTGGGGGGCTGTTTGGCCCTGCCCCATGTTGTTCCTGCTGCAGCTGTGTTCGCAGGATCATATTGTGTAGCATGGCACATACCATGACAATTTGGGTACATGTAGTTGGTGAGTACTGCAAGGCTCCACCAGATGTGTCCAGGCACCGGAACCATGACTTGAGCATCCCAAACACACGCTCGATTACATTTCGTGTTTGTCCGTGTGCCTCATTATGGAGTTCTTGTTCAGGTTTGTGTGCATTTCTGATGGGTGTCATCAGCCATGGCTCCAGTGCGTATCCAGCATCCCCCACTAGGTGATCATCAGGGATGTCCCCATTGGCAAATGTCTGGTACAGCTGTGTCAGATTCCAGATATGGGAATCGTGGTAGCTTCCAGGGCAGCCAGCACACACATTCAGTATTATGCCCTGGGCATCGCACATGACCTGGCAGTTGATGGAGGGGAAGCCCTTGGGGTTGATGTAGGCCCTACCCCACTCACCGGCTGGTGCTTTTATGTGTATGTGCGTGCAGTCAATTGCACCCACTACCTCAGGGTATTCTGCTATTTGCTGGAAGAGATGCATATTGCTGGCCAATGCCTCACAGGAATTGGGGAAATATACATGAACCCCGACATGTGCTGACATGGCATTCAGGAACTGGTGCAGTTCCCTGGATGCTGATGCCTGTGAAATCTCCATCATATCACCAGTTGGTCTCTGGAAGGTACCTGTTGCTAGTATTCTTAGGCCAACACATACCTTGGTTTCCACTGGGATGGGTTCCCCTCTGTTGGTTCTGTGTGTGAGGCATGGCCTGCACATCTCAACAATTTGCTGCAGGAGGTCTCTGTCCACTCTATAGCACTCCACTATCTCCAGCTCATGTAGCCCATGGTAGGTTACCCTGGGTCTGTACACTCTTCTCCGTCTCCTCACTGTGGGTTGCTCAGCAGCATTCGCAGTGGCACCACCCTCAGCATCTTGCACATGTTGCCTTATAATAGCAATGGCAGCCCCTAACATTTTTTTTGTCTGAGTTAAGCTTTTTAATTTTTCACTCTGTTTATATACTGCAGTGTTGCAGTGTTTCTGAGAAAAACATGGGGGAATGTTGTTTGCAGAGTTTTAAGTGCTGGGTTGGGCTGGGCTAGTGTACTGCCTGTGTAATTGGCTGATTCTGATTGATTTCATCTGGCAGCTTTGCTAGTTCTCCTTGGTTAACTTCCTACTACTTCTTTTCCTTCCTTTTCCCTTTCTGTTTCCACAGGAGGCAGCACCGCGCAAACAAGCGCAAACACGTGCACACGAGTGCACACGCGCACACACAGGCTTACACAGGCTTAGGCGGGTGCAGACATGTGCACACAGGCTTAGACGGGTTTACAGACGCGCACATGCGAGCACACGGTGTAAGCAGCTTTGCAAGAAAATTCAGTGATATCCACCACGTACACCTTCTGTTTCTGGGTTTCAGTTAAGACAACTGTAGACACGCGTCTTCCAATCCTGAGTAACTCACCGCAAACACAAGCCAATCTGCTCCAATGAGCTTACAGTCTTTCATACATACCCCCTCATGATGTCACCTATCTTCTACTCTACTACTCCCCTATTCCTACACTTACACTCTGGGGACATGGCTCACATGCCAGGGAAAATTGGGATTCACTATCCTTATCCTCATTTGCATAGGATTGCCTACTAATACTTGGTTACATCTCTCGAACTGAGCTTCCCCCCCCCCTTAGCAACCACTACTCAGTAGCCATGTTGCCTTCAGCCTGCCATTCACCTGCATGGCAGAAGAATATTTTTAATAAGAATGCCTATTTTTGGCTTTTTTTCCTCTGTTTTTTAAAGCGCCGCACGTTTGCGTGGTGCTGCGCTACACTTAAACATCGGAGATCGGGGGGGAAAAAAATAGATTTTTATTAATTTTCAACCAATCAAAATGCCAATGGCCTTATATTTGGCCATTGGCATGCTTCCTCAACTGGATGCATCCTTTATTTGGAACTGTCATAGCTCCATTTTGCTATTTGCAGAACGGTACTCCGTTACCAAGGGAGTACATTTCTGCAAATAACTCTACTCTTCCACGGACAGGTTAGTGTTTCCTGGCTCGCAAAATTACCTCATTAGCATAGCTTTCAGCAGCAAATGAGGTAATTTGCATAACATGGCACTGTCCGTGCAAGAGTAGTTTTAGGAGCTCTCATGCACGCCCCTGCCAGCTGTTGCTGGATTGCTCGGCAGACATATTGGCTGTCTGCCGGCTTACACTACTCTTAGACTCCGTGCAAGCCTTCGTGAATAAGGCTCAGTGTTTAAAATTGTTTAAAAGTGCATTCATGACTTGTTAAAATATGTCATATTATTTGGTCTGTATAGGAAAGTGTAATAGTTTGAAAGTTTATGAATTGGTTTAAGGAATTAATTTTCATATTTTGTATTTTAATGGAATGACTTTTTCCATTATTTGAAGCTAGGAAGCTAGGATGTTAGTTGCACTTTATAATATGCAGGTAAAATGTGTTTAACAGTGTTTCTGATATATTTAAAATATAAAAACATATAAAATACATTTAACAAGATATTTAGTTATATAATGATAATGTATTTAAAACTGTTTAGAACTGTATTCACAATTATTGTTAAAATATTTAATGCCAGTTGGCTTACATATGGAAGTGCAATAGCTCAAAAGTCTGAAAATATTGATTTAATGAACTGGTTTAATGGATTGGTTTATTTGTTAAGTGGCTAATTAAATACGTAGAAGTGGGGATATTTATAGGGACAAAATCATGTTAAAAATGTTCCATTAGAAGGCAAGAAGCCGAGGTACCAGAACTGTGTCAAATAAAGAGTTAGTTTTTTCCTTGGAGTGGTGTTCCTGGTCATGGTATTTATGTATTTTTGGGAAGTTGTGTGCTTTTTGGATGTATATTAAGTTCTAAGATAAACTCAGTAAAATGGACATGCTCAGTGCAACACAAGGGTAAGGCAGCAGAACTTGTCAAGTTTCATTGTTACCTGTCATAACTGTGGTGCCAATCAGATGTCCAAAAGAGAAAAGTGCTTAGCATTTGGTCAGCAATGCCACAAGTGTAAAAAATTAAACCACTTTCAAAAGCTTTGTAAACTAAGCAAGCCTCGTTCGTTTATTAGGAAAGGCCACTCAGAAAAGCAAGTTGATCATATAGAAAGCTGCAACTCTACTTTTTATATTATCAGTGGTTGGTGAAAAGGTTAATGTAGTAGATTTGTTGGCAAAAAATTTAGTGTTTTCTACTATCCTGATTAATGGTAAACCCACAAAGCTCAAAGTGGGCACTGATTCAAAGTGCAATGTTATGTCAGCAGAAACATTTGCTAGAGTAAGAGCTGGGGAACAACTTAATTTGACCAATTGTGTGAAGCTTGTTGCTCATGGAGGTGAAAAGATTCAAACCAAAGGCTCAATAGTGCTTTCATGTTATTCAGCTGGAAACGGTTACAGCTTGCAATTTTATGTAGTCAAAAGACCTGTATAGTCATTATCAGGGCTCAGAGACAGTTTAAAAATGAAACTGTGTTCCTTTACCAAAGTAATCCATCATGTAATCATGTCTTAGTTCCAGTTTCACCAGTGATATGTTTTCAGACTATGCTGATATTTTCGAAGACAAGCTAGGCAAACTTCCAGTTGTGTACTCCATGAAATTAGACCCAGAGGTCAGTCCAGTTGTCAGACCAGTGAGAAGAGTTCCAATAGCTATGCAGGATACAGTGAAAGTCCAGTTAGATAAAATGGTGTGGCAAGGTGTGATTTGTCCAGTTATGGAACCAACTGAATAGGTATCTTCCATGGCGGTTGCTCATAACAAAAGCTCAAATGAAATCAGAATATGTATTGACCCAAGAGACTTAAACAAAACATTAAAGAGACCCCACCATGCTATGTGTACAGTGAAGGAAGTTGCTACCCTCATGCCAAATGCCACTGTTTTTTCTGTCTTAGATGCAAAGAGTTCATTTTGGCAAGTCATGCTTGATTGAAAATCTTCACTACTGACATTCAATATGCCATTTGGTAGATACAGATGTCTCAGAATACCTTTTGGAATAAATTCTGCCAGTGAAGTCATTCAGCGTATAATGGAGCAAATTTTTTCAGGCTATCCATGTCTTATAATAGTAGATGATTTACTAGTTGGAGGCAATGGTGAAGCAGAGCATGACAGAAAACTCAGGAACGTTCTAGAAAGAGCATGTGAAGTGAATCTAAAGCTCAATCCTCTGAAATGTAAATTCAGACTACTAGAAGTTACTTATGTTGGTCATTTATTTACCAGTTCAGGCTTACAACCAGATTCTTCCAAAAAACAGCCATTCTTGAGATTTCAGCTCCAGACAATGTCCAAGCCTTGCAGTGTTTTTCTTTTTGATATGGTTAACTCTTTGGGCAAGTTTATACCAGACTTCAGTGAACTATCAATACCCTTAAGAGAGCTGACATGCATAAATGTTGCCTGGTCATTGTCGGAACAACACCAGAGAACATTTGAGGACCTGAAACAGAAAATTGCCAGCTCACCTACGTTAAGATACTATGATGCCCACAAACCATTAATTCTTTCCTGTGATGCTTCAAAATTCAGTCTCAGTGCAGTTATTCTTCAAGAGAATAGAGCTGTAGCCTATGCGTCTAGAACTCTTACCCAAACTGATATGCAGTATGCTCAGATTTAGAAGGAGGAACTTTGGCAAATGTGTATGCATGTTTGAAGTCCAGTGATTATACACATGGCTGAGCTATCCAGATTGAGACTGATCATCAATCAGCCTCTAGTCATTATTTTAAAAAAGCCTATGCATACAGCTCCAGCAAGACTACAAAGAATGATGCTCAGATTACAAAAGTACAACTTCAAAATGACCTATACAAAAGGCAAACTTCTTTATCTGACTGATACCTTATGCAGATCACCCAGAAATACCACAGAAAAGCTTGATACAGAAAATGATGACTTCAATGTCATGAAAGTACATAACTTTTCTACCATAACGTTTGATGAGCTAAGATCATACAAAGACTAACCCAATTTTGCAAAAGCTCAACCACTTCATCAATGTTGGATAGCCTTCAAAGCAATCGTGTGTATCAACAGAAGTGCAACCTTATTTTCCTTACAGAGATGAGATGTTGATGGAAGATGGTATTATTTTCAAAGGTCCTAAAGATGTCATTCCTACTTCCTTACAAGATGAGTGCATCCATATTTTGCATTGTGGCCACCCAGGTTCTGAAGGTACCAAAAAAAGGGTGAAAGGACTAGTATTTCAGCCTTCGGTCAACAGATATCGATAAAGTACTTTCATGTTGTTCAGTATGCTATATTACCAAACTGTATTTGCAAAGAGAGCCACTTCAGCTAAACCAGATTCCTGAATTACCTTGGTCAACAGTAGCCACTGATATATTCAAGTTGAATAGTCAACATTACTTAGTGTTGGTAGCCTCTTATTTTAATTGGTTTGAGATTGATCTGCTACCTAACTTAATGTCCAGTACTGTCATTACTAAGTTGAAACATCATTTCTCAGTCCATGGTAGTCCACACAAAGTTATTTCTGACAACGGTGCCCAGTTTATCAGTCAGCTATTTCAGAAATTTGCAAGAGTAGGACTTTATCCATGTTACCAGTAGTCCAGAGTACCCACAAAAGGCTTAGCTGAATGTGCAGTACAAAGTGCAAAGCAATTAATAGAGAGGTCAAAGCATGACAATAGCAATGTGTTCTAGAATTTTCTTAATCTCAGAAATATACCCCGTGACAATTTACTTGGCTCACCTGTTCAGAAATTTCTATCTAGGCAAACCAGAACAACCTTAATTATCAGCTCCAGTTTGTTGGTGCCCAATGCTAAAAACACCAGAGCAATCAAAGCCCAACTATTCAAAAAACATTAATTCCAGAAGTCCAACTATGATAAAATGAGCAAATTTCTTTGTCCATTGAAAGAAGGAGAGATAGTGAGGATGCAAACAGCGAAAGGCTTTGATTGAACTGGTCAAGTGAGAGGTATATGTGCTGAGCTGAGATTTTACTTAGTAAAACCTGAGGGTATAGAATGCAGAAAAAATTACAGGCATCTTCTTCCTGTGTCTGAATTGATATCGCAGCATTGTACCTGTGATACAGATTCTAGATCTCAGAGCAATCCAGATGATGGTCCTGTTGAAGCCTCAACATCTCTACCCCAACCTCTCTAATCCCTTTCTTCCACCCCTCTAACTACTTTTGGATTGCAGACAAATACATTGCTTGTAAACCTATATCTCAGCTGTAATCTTAGTCACTGTTATACAAGGGTAATAGCTGCTAGCTAAACTATTAAATACTTGCTAGTCTTTATGGCACCTATGATATAAGTGTTGTACCATTTAACTAAATACTTAATTTCATTTTGAACTATAACTGTTTACTACTATTGTTAAACAAAACCTACCTATACTTCTTGTAATTTGTAACTAATTATTTTTATTATGGAGCTTTTCTCCCCGGGCCTCCGCTGAAAAAGGACCTGTGTCCAGTCACATTTTCCCGGTCAACAAATGTAAATAAAAATAAAAATAAATAAATAAATAAATAAATGTCTCAGTACCTATTCCCAATCCTGATGATGTCCCAGATGTTCCTGAAGTTGAACATTCATTAAAGACAGTCCCTGTTGCTAAACCCAGTCCACATTTTTATGTCACATGATCAGGTCATATTTTCAAACCTAGTGTAAAATACACAGCAACCTGGACATGATTGTTTCACTTTTAATTAGTTCTGTATAATTGCATGTCAAAGGATTATTTCTGTACAATTGCATGTCAATGACTATTGTCATTATTACTGTACATGACTTATTTCTCAAAGAGGGAGGATGTAGATCAGAGTGTTTGTTGTGACTTTAAGAAGCATTTCAAAGTGTGGGCACGTGCATATAAATAGAGAGCACGTGCAGGCAACAGTGCCATTTTGAGTGAATAGTTAGAGTGTTAACATGTATGAGTGCAGTGGTCAGTCTGTTTATAAGTTTATTTAAGTTTAAGTTACTAAGGTGTGAAAGGTATTAACTGGAAATTTTCTCTATTTGTTAAGCATCTGTTTGTTTGTTCTGACATCCTGCCAAGGAGTGTATCATATGACTGATTTGTTTGCATTTAAAAGAATTCTCTAGAGTCTCCTTGCTCCTTTATCTGTTTAAAACATTCATTTACAGTCTCGCTGCTGTTTTTCTGCTGTGATAAACATTTCTGTAGTGTTTTTTGCCTAAAATAGTGTAGCTAGTAGCTGTATCATTGTTTCCCATCCTCTCTCCCTATTTGTGTTTTGTTCTTATACTTGGTAGCTTTGCAGTTACCCGCCCCCTAGTGTAAATTTGATCTGAGACACTCCTTCCAGTCCAGTGTCATTAGCTCATTCTACCTAATACAGAGAGAACATTTGGAAAGGCCAACCCCCTTAGTTTCTTAACCTTGAATTATCTCCTTTCTCCCTTTCCATTTTACTAACAAATAATAAAAAAAAAACTTTATTCAGATGCTTTTACAGTATTTGTGTTTCCTACTCCTACTCTATCACTTCATCTTGGTTTTTCTGCTATTTGTTCTCTAAAATGTTCAATTGCATCTTCTCTGCTGCTTTTATTACTGCTTGTTTTTAGCCTGTTTAAATTTTAAGTGTTATTCTAAGCCTCATAGTTTTGGTTTAAGCACTTGGACTTTAGGCATACCCCTTAGCTCTCCCTGACCTCTCTCCCTCAGATTCTGACAAATATGGATTGACAAGTTCCTAAGGTTTCTCTTGCTAGCCTGGTTGATATGGGCATCCAGAGACAGTGTAGCAACTGCCTCATGTACATGAACAACTATCTACTACTACCACCTAGGAACACAATTTGTGAGATATGCAAATATATAAAGAAGCTAGAGTCTATGCTCTCTCCCTCACAAGCCAGTATATCTGGCACTGAGAAGGTTGTCAAAACAATCACTACACCTCAAACACCACCCACAACTACACAACACACACCCACATATGCGGAGGTTCTCAACAAAAACAAACCCAAACAAAGGAAACCTCAGAGGCAAAAACACATGAGAATGCCACAACTCTCCCCACCACATACCACCATGCATAGTCCACACACCAGTGTCTTGCAACCACTAAGGCCTAAACATAAACGCAACATATTAGTCATAGGAGACACCATTGTGAGACACACAGATGTGCTGCGCAACAGGCTGGATAAGGAGAAAGTCACGGTTGGTTGTTTGTCAGGTGCCAAAATCCACCATATTACACACGCATTCAAGTCTCTCAACAACAGGTACTGTTATGACTCTGTCATAGTCCATGTTGGTGTGAATGACTTGAGATGTACCTCCCTGGACTATATGAAGAGAGACATGATTGAGGTCATTGAATATGTATCGCAGGCAGGTATGTCCCTAGCCTTGTGCAGCATTCTAAAGTCAATCACAATGATGCTTCAATAGAAACAGAAAATGATTGATTTTAATAATTGGCTTAGCTTCTGGTGTCATTCCAGGGGGATCCAGTGCCTGACAGCCTGGGAAGATATGATTGACAGACCATGCAGCTTTGCTCGAGATTGCCTGCATCTGTCTCACTTGGGCTTCAGGCTTCTGGCAAAGACCCTTGCCTTCCCCATAGTGTCTTTTTTAGGAAAATTCATGAGGTCGATACTACCAACATAAAATCACAGAAACCTGGTTCAAAGCTGCAGAGAGCACCCCAGCCTTACCAGGTTACTCACTCTATCATACATTCAGACCCCAAAATGTGGGCAGCAAAGCCATAGGAGGTGGAGTTTCAATATATATTAAAGACACCACACCTCCAGGCTGGTCAAACACCATGACACACAGGAGACACTCCAGGTGCAGTTAACCATTGACAAGACGCCTATTCAAATTATAGCCAGCTACAGGCCCCCAAATTTGACTCAAGATGCCCATTCCACCTATCCGGACCTCTTCAAATCTATCAAGATTCAGCCCTTTACCCAGATCCTGGGTGACTTTAATTACCCAACTATAGATTGGAAAAACTACTCATGCCAGAACACAAATGCCCAGATATTTCTCGATTTTATCAGTGCAAATGCCTTGGAACAGCTAGTTGATACCCCCAAAAGAGGTGATAATATCTTGGACTTGGTATTAACCAACATGAATAACCACTGCAGCACCCCTACAGTATCATCCTCCCTGGTAAGATCCGACCATAAAGTGGCCACTTTCAAAGTGACCATCTCCCATGACCCCATCTAGCTAGGATCAAACAAAAAAACTTCTCCAAAGCTGATTACAACCTCCTGAGGGATGGTATAAACAGCTTCTCAGACTCCTACTCTACTGTAGGAACTGGCACCAATGTCCAAATCTACACCAAGTACTATATGAGCATTTATATAGATGCATGGAATCAGGAATATCTGACAGGACAAAATTATCCTCTGCAAGGAAGAGCAAGCCTGTCTGGTGGACATCTGCAATAAATAAACTATATAACAAAAGGGAAAAATTGCTGTCCAGGACCAAGAAAGAGCAGGTGGTCAATTGGAAGCAATCTCTCCTTAGCCTGAACAAGCAAATAAGAGCACTAGTATAATCCTCTAAAGCCAACTTTAAGTCCAAATTGTCCACATCTGCTAGAGACAATCAATAGGCCTTCTTCACATATGTCCGCAATCTCAAAGGAAGCACCCAGATCTATTCAGAACTGGTGGTAAAGGACACCACCTACACAAATGCTGTAGATATACCCAATCTACTTGCTGACAGATTCAGTGAAAGCTTCTCCCCTCTGCCCCCCCCCCCCATAAGTAAATCAGGACATTCCCAGTACCTGCCCCCCACCCCTTACCTCTAGGGAACAGGTCATCACTGCACTCTCAAAGGCAAAAAATACAGCCTCCATGGGACTTGATAACATCCCAGGCTGCATCCTACATGAACTCAGGCATGAACTTGCAGCACCATTAGACACCCTATTCAGCCAAAGTCTTGAGTACCAGCTTTGTCCCTGCTGAGTGGAGGACAGCCACTGTCATCCCTTTACACAAAGGTGGAGCATCCACTGATCCAGGAAATAATAGATCCATCAGCCTAACTAGCCTGATCTGCAAGGCCATGGAATGGATTATCAAGGACCTCATTAACAGGGACATTGGTAACCTCCAAACAATCAACCCCACACAGTTTGTCTTTGTCAAGGGGAGGTCATGTCTGTTAAATCTGGCTGACTTCTTTGAGATAGTCACCAAAGCCATGGACAAAGGGAAGACGGTGCACATCGCCTACCTTGACCTGGCCAAAGCCTTCTTCGACACTATTCCCCACTTGGAAATAGTAGATAAACTCTCTCAACTAGACATCAATCCATACGTTACCAGATGGGTAGCAAACTGGCTCACTGATAGAACCCACCTAATCAAAATAGGGGAAGCCACCTCAAGCAGTAAGCCCATAACAAGTGGTGTACCCCAGGGATTGGTCTTGGGGCCTCTGTTATTTGGGAAATACTTCTCTGAGGTGCAGGCCAAAACCAGTGGGCTATGGCTGACCAAGTTTGCAGATGACTGCAAGCTAAGTGCAGTCATCAGTTCCCCAAGTGATGTGGATGTCCTCCAAGAGGGTCTCACACAGACAAATGACTTGTGCCAGTAACATGGCCTCAAGCTGAATGCCAAAAAATGCATCATCATCCCCTTTGGGGGGAGTGATGTCCCCACATATTATCACATTAATAACAACATCCTAAGTATACAATCAGTAGTGAGGGACTTGGACACCGAGGTTGATAGCAACTTGACTTTTGACCACCATGTTGCTTCTGTTGTATGGATATCTTTCTACATGGCCCACCTCATAAGTAAAGGTATCTCATCCAGAAACAAAGAGGTCATAACATCCCTGTATTCTTCCCTTATAAGGCCAGTTATTGGGCACAATGTCCCCTTCGGCATGTACCTCACAAAGCACATGCAGCAGCTGGAGATACCACAGAGACTCCTCACCTGGGGCTCAAACACCTACCCTACCCAGATAGGCTAAAAGCCCTGTACATCTATTCAGTTTCATACAGACTCCTCAGAGGTTACTTCTGTCTGGCATACAAAGCAATCTCAGACCCCATCTTGATGAGACTGCTGCATATCCACAATTCACGGGCCACTCGAGCAACCTGTACAAGTGACCTCAACCTGTTCTGTGATATCAATAGGACTTGTTGGCAGGACAGATTTATGTCCCAGAGCCTCCCCCATCTGTGGAATAGACTTCCTCTCCACATTAAGCAGAGTACCTCAATACCCCTTTTTAAGTGCAATCTGGATAACTGGATGGGAAACAGAAAATACATGTTCTGCAACATTAAACATGTTGCTCTACCTTTCTCCATAAGAATATGTCAATGCAAGGGTATTAAAGACTACTGTGTCTACAGAGCTGAAGAATATAGCTGAAAATAGTAGAAATGCATTCAGGTCGTGACTCCTGTATACTCACAGTGAGTCACTAGGTATTAAAGCATCCATGAATCACTACTAAATGTTGTTCCTCAGCTAGTCCTCTGCCCTGTCCATCTCTGATTTGGTGTCAAATTGAACATCATTGGTGCTAGCATTCCATAGTGCTTGCACACTCAGTCCTGAGGACTGTCATGCTTTTCATGTGCCTGAAGTGATGGTGATTCAGATATACTCATACATCCCACAATACATTTTATGTGATGAAATGATGCCCTACATCCTTTTTTCAAGGTGCAAGGGTTAATATGATGTGTGCTTGGATTCCACAGTGCATCTTGAGCGAGCCCTGGATGCCATACATCTGACATATAAGGAAAAGGGTGTATATAATAGTATGGATGTGAGTCATAGAAGTGTATGCCTTGCATCCCTTACCTTGGGAATGACAACATGCCTCCTAAACAGCAACAGTTCTTAAATACATCTCAGGTGAGACATGGGCACTACTTATTCCCTGTCTTCGTGTGGAGGTGCACATAACTCTCAACTTGCACACATGGAAAACAGGAACAAATCTCCTTAAAAAGTATGGACATCCAGCCAAAAATCTGGACATCTAATTAGCCTAAAATCTGAATACCAAATATCACTTAACTCTTCCCACTTTCTGTAGGAATGTGACTACTCAGATAAATGTGTCTAAAAATAGAGTGACAAAAATGATGGGGAAATATAAGCACATTAACAAAGAGACTGTTTAAAGTTAGTAAATTTTAATTTCCAATATTAAAAAGTTCTAGTACACAAGATCATTTTGCTTGGTTTATGAAAAAAGGAGATGTAAGATGTGTTCTCTTTTTTTAAGTCACTGGAGCCACTAGTATGTTGGTCATGTAGTGCAGTTTTCAGTGTACTAGACACCTTCAAAAAATCACACATGAGAAGGGCGGATTCAGAAAATTATGTGAAGGGGTAAAATAAGCCTGAAAATAGAGCTATACTTCCAAAAATATGTAAATCATGTGCAGTGGTAAATCAAACCTAAAAATAAGAATGTTCCTCTAAATTAGGGGTGGTTAATAGGCATGGGCCACACAGCTGTTCAGAGTACACTTCAGATAAGCTGAAAACACCAAGAATCCAAATCTAGGACAAAGGGATATGTATGATGCAGCCTGAGATTCCATAATATTTCCCTGGGAGAACTGTCTGGTACAGGGAACTGAGCTTCTCATCTGTCATAAAAATATTGCACTATGTGTTTGTGTAAAGATGTGGGCACCAAGCAGGTGTGTAGAGGAAAAAATATGTTCTCACTGGCTGTGATGGTTTGCTTCCTACTTCCAAATGAGGGATTGTTATTGTGCTTCCTGCAACATTCAGCCTTATGAAAGTACATGTGACACAATGCCACATAGGTCATGTTTCTATTGTATGGAAGCTGCAGGGATTGCACCTAGCTTACTGTAGAGTAGAACTGACATTACATGTAGTACAGTAGTTTGGCTGATGGCACATGAAACAAACACATGACTTTCCAGTAACAGTTCAGCTCTGTCTTCTTTCTTGTCATATTTGGCAACATAAGTTTGTTCAATGCTGTCAGTCATGTACTGTGTAATCAATGTCATGCCATATGGTGATGTGGTGCATCAAACTACATGGCTGACAACAGATTTATATGTCAGGAGACATTTACATGGCTACACTATATGAAACAGAACACATGCCCGGTTCTTAGTCTTGGGATACATGGCACTGTATATTAGTTGTAAGGCTGTGGCCATTACTATGTACTGGTTACTGAACATCCATGTGCATATGCTTATTCACACTATGGTTATGATGTAATGTTCATATTTGCAGATGGGGAGCTAGAGAGGGGTGAAGGGGCAATCCTTCCAGGCAGAAAATTTTAGTAGGTGCAATCAGTGGACTCCAATAGATCTTCAGTGCACGTGTGCATTTTCTGTCAGAAATGAAGCACTGTAGTGCTCCATGTCTTTAGTGCATAAATGCCAGTATTGCATTTGTGGTCAAAGAAGCTCTGTAACAGTCCACATATGGCATAAAGTGTAGCAGCTGCCTGCAACAAATATGCAAATGTAGGAAATAGTTAAAATGGAAGAGGAGAATTTTTCCACATCTGAAGAGAGGAAGTGTTTTTTTTTTTTTTTTGCTCCTCATCTTAAAAAAGTTGAAGGTGAGTGCAAAAGATTGGCAAATGACTCTGGGGTTTCAGAATTGCTATCTACCACCTCGGCTTAGCTGTTTCTACATTTGCCCATGAAACAAGTAATATCTGATTGCTTTCCCTTAGTGCCACATGAAAGTTAAAATTTACACCTGCCATGCACTGTATGGATAAGAATGTTCATGTGTATCATCTTTATCTAGGACACTGTTTAATGATACGTACTCTATAGAACTAAGTGTTTCAGATCACCAGTATGATGATCATCTCCAGCTACTGCAGAAGGCATAAAGCAATGTCTCATTAACTGTATAGCAAGACATAGAGGCTTCAGTAGAGCAGATGGTAAGAGCTCTTCATAAGGACGTGGAGCTACTCTGATAGCAAGTGCAATGTTCTGAGCATCATTCCTTATAGATTTAGTAGTACACGAGTGCTCCCATGAACAGGATATCTGAGGGGATCCCAGGACTGACAGTGGCTCTGGGAGATTCAAAATGCATTAGCCAGTGGTTTCTTTGAAATTCAGGTATCCCAAAACTTTGTTGCCCAAAGCATACTACAGCATAGCATTACATGTCTTGCAGTCTCGATATTCGGTGAGGAATATACCCGGTCCTTCTACATATTTCTCCAGTCCCCTTTTCTAGTTACCCAAGAAGCACTGGGATGGTGTGATGTCTGGGCTGTCTACTTTGGCTCACGTCCTAGTAGTCATCGGCAGATTCATGCCCTATGCATGATGTTAGTTGTGGTGGTGGTGGTGGCAAAGGATTCATGACAGCTTGCCCATGCTGCTTCCTCCTGAACCTTTGTCTCATCTAGGGTCTTCTCAGATGTCTCCTGATATATTCCTTGAGGAACCAAGACTCAACATAACAACAGCTGCAGATTACATGCAGGAAGTTTCTTCTGTAACATGCACCTTGGATGAAGGGATACCAAACAGAGAGTAGCTTTTTTTGTATTAAATGGGTGTGCCTTCTTCTGAAGAGTAGCTTGCTTAATTTTTAGAGAAAATACTGCAAATGGTGACTTGATGTTTTTTATTTAATTTTCCTGTTTAATATTATTAATCTTAACAGTTTGTGTCAACTTGGCTACCTTAAGTTTGAGTTACCACTGTTTTGTATACGTGTGTATGTGTGTGTGTGTGTGTGTGTGTGTGTGTGTGTGTGTGTGTGTGTGTGTGTGTGTGTGTGTACATGCACTTCTACATGGTCTGATTTCAGGATATGCTATTCTTTTACACTTATTCTGAATTCACATTTTTGCTGTTAATTACAAAGGTATGATTTTTTTTTTCAGATATGCTACCTGTACAATGAAATAATTCTTGACTTAACTCAGAGACGTGTATGCTGTTTATGTATGTATTTGTTGACTGGGTAGGTGGACTGTTTTTTTTACACTCCCCTTTCAACAATAACTTAAGCTACAATAGCAAAGTTAACTATAATACATACATAGACAATTTAGAGCATCAAACCAAAAAACTTGTTTTTGGCAGGCAGAACGAAACATGATTACATGGAGGCAGCACATGCAGACACAGACACAACATGCAAAACTCCACTTACTGGAAATCAGAACTGAATCACATACCATGGGTCTGTTACTAATAAACCCCCATGCTGAATGCATTACATTGCGCTGTGTTGTCTGCTCACACACACACACACACACACACGCGCGCACACACGCGCGCACACACACACACACACACACACACACACACACACACACACACACACAGACACACACACAAACATTACTTTTTTTTTACTTTTTCTTTTTTTTTTAATTTGCATGCACTAAATGCAAAGGTGCATTTAACAAGTTTAAAAAGAAATGGCAGCCATCTGTATTTGTATTGTCCAAGCTTCATAGCAGCTTGATATAATTTCATGAAGTGGTAGCCTTGTTTTTTTTTTTTTTTTACTGAACATTACCTATAAATCAGGACCCTGTTTTAGAATGCTTCTTCTCTAATCTTGGTGAAGATGTACACTTTATCAATTCCCTAAAATGTATGTGATAGTACAGCACATTACTCATTCACTTGTGTGATTGGATGTAGCTTGTGAGATACATTTGGAGCTCAGCCTCTCTGATGCCTGCTGATGTTGGAAAATGCACTGTGATTGAGTGGTTGCTTATATTATCCTACACATTAGTATGTGTATGAGAGGTTCCAAGTAGCAGACTCCAAATCCGACTTCAGACCAGTGACAAGTGGAGTACCACAGGGTTCAGTCCTGGGTCCTCTCCTGTTTGGTATCTACTTCTCTGAAGTACAGGCTAACACAGAAGGTCTTTGGCTAACGAAGTTCGCAGATGACTGCAAACTAGGAGCCATAATCGAAACTCCTAACGATGTGGACATCCTACAAAAGGGCCTCACTGAGACAGATGCCTGGTGTCAAAGCCATGGCCTCAAGCTCAATGTCAAAAAGTGCATTGTCATCCCCTTTGGTAAAAACTCTGTACCCATGAACTACAACATAGGTGGTAGTATACTTAACACCGAAAGTGTGATAAGAGACCTTGGGACACAGGTGGACAGTAGTCTCTCCTTTGATAATCACATCGCCACAGTAGTCAGGAAATCCTTCTACATGGCACACCTCATCACAAAAGGTTTCTCATTCAGAAAAAAAGAGGTCATTGTTCCCCTCTACTCATCACTCATTAGACCCATTATAGAGTACAATGCCCCTTTTGTTATGTACCTCACAAGACATCTACAACAACTGGAAAGGCTGCAGAAATACCTCACAAAGAAGATTACCGGCCTCAAAGAGATGCCCTACGCAGACTGTCTCAAAAAACTCCAGCTTTACTCCGTTGCATATCGCCTACTCAGAGGTGATCCCTGCCTAACATACAAAGCTATGTCAAACCCAGAACTGTTGGACATGCTCCACTTAAAGAAATCCCAATCCCTCCAAGCTACACACTCTAGGGACCTAAACCTTGTCACCACAATAAACAGAACATGCCGGAGGGATAGATTCCTGTCCCAGAGACTTCCCATACTCTGGAATAAACTACCTATCTATATCAAACAAAGCTCCTCATTAGCACTCTTCAAGAAAAATCTTGATGATTGGAAGGGAAATAGGAAATTCACCATAGGGATCACCTCTGTGGCTCTGCTCGACAGTGGCACAGGAAAATAATTTTCTTGGGTGGCAAAAGCTAGGGTACCTTTTTGGCTGGGTTTGTATAGGCCCCATGGCCGATAGCCTAGTACCTACCTATGAACCTATGAACCTATGTGGTGCGTGCATGTTGACTGATGGTGTT
Organism: Protopterus annectens; assembly: GCF_019279795.1. Taxonomy (NCBI): domain Eukaryota; kingdom Metazoa; phylum Chordata; order Ceratodontiformes; family Protopteridae; genus Protopterus; species Protopterus annectens. The sequence continues at coordinate 1,863,140,056 of NC_056737.1, forward strand.
CACAGTCTACCCACTGTGTATTGTGTCCTATACACTGCCGGATCCATGCTGTAGCAATTGACAGTCATGTTGACTAGGTACATGCCATGTTCTATACACAATTATCTTTCAGTTTCTATAGATTATGCAAGCAAAACAGTGTTTCATTAGACTGCACTGGTATGCAGTGTGTTCCAATATTTGTGATTTTGGCTGAGACGTTTTTAAATACTTAAAAGTAGATGCCCATCATATAAATGCAGGGCACTCATAGATATTTGTAGGATAGCTATTACTGCATGTTTCACATCTGCAAATCATTTGTCCTATATACTCCTCCTGCTCAGATCTCCTGGTTATATGGAAACAATATTATAAGGGTGTCATACAGTAGAGCTTACTTATCCAATGAAAATGGCAAACAGGAGAGGTTAACCTGAAGGGCAGTATACGTTTGCTCATTATTTATTTATTTATCTTATTTTAATATGTTACCAGATGAATTCCTCTGAGCCAAAGGTTGCTTTACAGGGAAACCAGTAGAGAAGAGCTACACAGTACAATCATTGGCATAGGAAAATTTTTCCTCGAATAGCCAGTGAGTGTAAGCATTGTATTTTTGTAAAAGATGATGTACCATGGTGAACCTTAAAGGACAATGCAGATGGCATTTTGATGCTAGGATAAAGCCCTGTAACTTGTGTTTTGATAACAGAATAGCAGAAGATGAGCAGCATTGTGGATTAAAAATAAGGGTCTTGATTCATTAAGAGTTAGATGAAGTGCAGATATTGTGTTGGTGGTGTGCCATACTGCCAAAGATGATAGCATGTCATTTGGTGTTCATTAAAGTGGCTCTACAAGATGTGTAGAGCTGCCAAACAAAGGGAACCAGCAGAATTTGCTAATGAAAGCAGTAAGAGTTAAAGTACATGCTAATCAACCAATCCAACATGGTGGAGCTATTCAGAAAGCTATAAAGCAACCATGTACATTCACTGTAGGCTTTTCCCTTGTACACCAAAAACTGTTGGAATACTTTATGGTTACACACAAACTAAAGCATTGTGGAGATTGCTGCTCCTATGACTATGCTGTATGTACACCTGGCTTTAAATCAGGGCGCAGTTGCTGCTGCCAGACCTCAGACAAGAATAGGAAGAAGGGTATTTAAAACCCATTTGTCTTATTATGGACTGCATGAGAAAGAAATTGTTAACAGATTCAGAGTGGCCAGGGAAACACTGGAGGAAATATACAAACACAGGCCCCGGGGAAATCATGGAGAGCCCATTTCACTGAAAACAAAGCTATAGTTAACCTTACATATATTAGCTATTGATACTTTCCAGAGACTCACAGGGAATATATTAGGGGTGTAACAGACATCAGCCTCTAGAATATTACATCAGTTTTTAAATGTAATGCTACTACATGCAAGGGAGCATATCTGTTTCTCATATACTCTACAAGACAGAGCAAGAACCATGCAGAAATTCTATGCAGTGCCACACTTCCCTGAAATATTGGGGGCAAGAGATTGCATATACATAGAAATAAAAGCTTAACCTTTGGAGCAGGGAAGGAGGTACAGCAACAGAGAATGGTTTACACTCTATAAACTGTCAGGTTGTCTTAATAATATAATAATAATAATAATAATAATAATAATAATAATAATAATAATAATTATCTGTGCAGGTAACCCAGGCAGTTTCCATGGCTCGCACATATGGCACACTTGTGAGCTATACATCAGGTTTGCTAGGGGTGAAATTCCTCAAGGGCATCTAGGTGGGATCCAGATTATGCACTGGAGCTCTTGATCATGACACACTTGAGAAAGTAATACAACCAAAATGAGCAAGGATACATTGAGGCCACACTCAACCTAGAAACTTTATAGAATGTGTTCTCCACTTGGCAACATTCAAACACATATAATAAATAACACCAAAATCCGCTCTCAGTCAAGTGTAGCAGCACCGAACACCACTTCTAAAACAGAATGCGTTTATTGAAAATAAAAAAAGCTATAGTCCATAGCATACACAAGAGTTAAGCGCTTTCATCTACTCTATGTAGACTTCCTCAGAACTGAATCTTCCTTGCCACTACCCACTTATATACAAACATGAATCAATTAATTTCATCAATTGTGTAAAATCAATTAAAACATAATGACTTGTAATGAAAATTTAAAGTGCTCAGTGCTTCATTTCCTTGTCAATTGCCTTTTTTGTATAGAAAAAACAACAATTTATATTCATTCAAACTTCCCACACTTGTAACCATATTAAAACAGTTGCTTACCACATAAAGTTTGTGTAACAGTAAAACATTTGTAATATTGACATTTATAATATTGACATATGTGCCACAATAAAAAACATCCTTGCTTTAACTAAACCTTTTATGAATCTCTAACTGTCTCTGCTACCCTCTATTTTCCAAAATAGGTTTAATGGAGATTGTTTCATTAAGTCCAGGATAAACAGAGGCATTGAGTTTAATTTGCCACCTAGTTTCTTTTTCTCCAAGTTTGTACTTCATACTTCCCCCTCTTGGATTTAATTTTATACATTCTAAAATGCCAAAATTAAAGGAATCACAGTGTGTATTACCACTAAGATGTCTCCATAAAGCATTGTTAGTATCCTGTTTTCTTATTTTATAACAATGATCGTAAATTCTATTTCTAAGACATCTCTCCGTCTTCCCCACATAAAAACAAGGGCATTTGGTACACTTTGCCAGATAAACTAAGTGAGAGGTTCTACAGTTACCTTTTCGAAATCTAACCTCTGTTCTGTTTTTGTCATCCAAAATTAAATAAGGTACCCTAATAATTAACCCACATTGGTTGCAACTCCCACATTTTGTGGTGCCTATGGATTTATGTCCATAATTAATGTCCATAGTTTTCTTTTCTAGTCTCATTTTCAAGTTGCATCCATTCTTAGATACAAATTTGGGTGCCCCCCCCCCCACTGTCCTATATACACTGTCATCAGTTTTCAATATATTCCAGTTATTTTCTATTATTTTCTTAATATCTCCAACTTGGGGGGCATATTGCAAAATACATGCCCTAGTGAACTCATTAATAACCATATCTTTATTTGTCACATTTACCCCTTGAATGTGATTTGTCCCTGTTCCTAATATGGGTTTATATTTGTTCCCCCATTCTTTTTTCACATACTCTTTTATATCTGATATCATCCCCATGGGGTAACCCCTTGTCTTGAACATATTTCCTATAATGTCCATTTCAAGTACCATATCAGAAAAATCAGATGTCATTCTAGCTGCCCTTATGCACTGACCTTTAATTATACTCCTTTTCTGATAACTAGGATGGCAGCTAGAATATTCCAAATATGCATTACTAAAGGTGTCCTTTCTGTATATACTGGATTTAAATCTGCCATTCTCTACTGTGATACGACTGTCCAAATAAGATATGGACCTCTGGTCCACACTGAATGTGAATTTTAAATAATCACACTTAGTGTTTAAGTACATTTTAAACTCATTGAGGCTACTCTCATCCCCCTTCCATATTAAAAACACATCATCCAAAAATCTTAGATAACACAGTATGTTGTCATTCCATTCAGATTGCAGAATGTATTCTGTTTCTCAATCTAATAAAAACAGATTAGCAAAAATGGGGGCACATGCTGCCCCCATAGCTACCCCTTTACATTGCCTATAGTACTCTCCTTCAAATAGGATATAATTATAAGACAGGACTACTTCCATGAATTCCATAATCAAGCATATTTCATCCCAGTTTAAACCACTGAATTTTTCTATACTGTTATTAAATCGAATTAACTCTTCTTCCTGGGGTATGCTTGAAAAAAGATCTACTATATCTACTGTTACCGGGCACTGGGATGAGTCATAGAGGACCTGCCGTCTATGAGTGCTCTGATTGGTGGGTCATGCAAGTTCTTGTGAATTTTCGGAATCCCGAAAATGATGGGTGTTTTTGGTGTAGTAATGTCTATATAGTGATAGACTTCATTATTGATTTTCCCCGCCAGGAAGAGGTCCCTAAAGTACCCTCTGTTTCTTACAAATGTTGTGTTCATCTCATTAAGTGAAGAGGGTCTATAGGCTGGGCTATCAAGAATGGACTGCATTCTTTCTGAGTAGTCACTATTTTCAAAAATTACAAGCCCACCACCTTTATCAGGTTTGAGGACCCTTACTGGGATGTCACAGAGTTCCCTCTTTAGTGATGTTAAACTTCTGTTTATTTGTTAAGAATTTGTGTTGTGCTTCAAAGTGTCTTAAATCGACCTCACAAGCCCTTTCAAATAAAGCCAGTCCAGGATGTAAGGGGGGATTGTACACACTCAAAAGTTTCAAGTTATGTAACTCATGTTGCATGGGAACAGAGAACATTAAACCTAAATTCAATTTCCTCGTAAAATATTTCAAATCGATAATAGTTTCAGTGAGATTGAAGTGGCAACTGGGGACAAAAGTGTTGCCAAAAGATAGTAAGTCAATCAATTCTTGTTCAATTGTGAACTTAGAAAAATTGTAAATATGAAAGTCACCTTTAGTGTTGGTAAGAATCGATGGTAGGTCAGGAGACAATGCTTCATTGCTGTTATTCAACTGTACAGGTGTTAGTTGTTCCAATTCTTCCTCTGACCTTTGTGGCGAGTGTTGTACCTTTCGCCTAAAAAACCTGTGTTATCATAGTTCTGGTTTTGAGAAGTAGAGGTAGAGCCGAATTGTTGTAGCCTGTTGTTACTAAACTTGTTGGAATTATACATGTTAGCCCGAATTCTGTTGCTTCGTCTAGGACCTATATTAGGTGCTGTTGATTCTTGTGTCAAGGGCATTTGCTGGTTAAAATCAAAATCGGCATCAGAGCTACTGTTTTCTGGTAGTTGAAGTTCACCGTTGTAAACTGGACGTCCCCGTGGGAAATTCAGTTTCTCATAGGCTTTGTTTTGCTGATATGCAAGATTGTCTCTGTTAAGTTTTTTTATTTTATTGCCTTTTAGTTTATTGAGGAGAGCATCTATACTGTTAAAGATGCGTGTATAGTCGTATTTATAATTATTAAAGTCCAAATCAATTTTAATTGAGTTATCTAATTCATTAAGTTCTGTAGTTAATGAAGAAATATGTGTGGAGTAATGCTTTATAATTAAATCTAAAAGTTGGAGCCCTTGTTGGTCGAAGAGTGTTTTTAAATCATTCAAGAAACAGTCATCATTAATAAGTCCAGTAGGTGCAAAAGTGCTCCGTAAGCCCTTAGGGACAATTTTGTCTTTAACACATTGTTTAAAATAACACACTTCCAGTTGTAATTTACGAAGTTTTACCAGTTTGTTGTCGAAAGACTGTAATTTGCTCACCATTGAGTCCGGTGTAGGAGGATGTGGTGTTTGTTGTGCCGGTAATTCCTGAACTCCTTGTTGCAAAAATGAGAAAGGGTTGAGATCGGAAATCCAGTCCTGGAGTGAAGGAACGCCAATAAGCACCATATTAGTATCATTGTTAGCTGAGTTGTTTGTGCCCCTACTGGTCGATATTAGTTGCGGTGGAGGTGTGTTATCTCCCTCAGTAGTCAACCGGTTAGAACGTTGAGCTACTGTGATGAGTGTAGAGCTGCTAGTTGATGGCAGATTGTTCTGCGGTGAAATACTGCTCGCGTTTCCTTGCGCAATTTTTGAGTCCAAGTGGTCCAAACGAACATTAAGCATATCTAGTCTTTTTGTTATGACCGCCAATATGGTGGTCATATCCTTGTTCGACTCATCTTGTTCCGTGTGAAGTCCAAAGATGTTTGGACTAGCTGAACTATCCGAAAACCCTGTAGCCATGTCACAAACACTGAAGACAAACTCTTGCAAACACCAAAACCAGTAAAAAATAAGCCAAGGTTAACGGAAAGTACAAGTCCACTTTGCGGTATTATTGTATTCTTAACGCAATAGGTAATATGTTTTTTAATTTGCATTTGCTCTATACATATCAGCATGCAAACATGGTTCACTGCATAAGGAAACAAGTGAAAACTTTTGTTTAGGCTGCTTTATGTAGTGTGAACATGCCTGACAATGGTGCATTTTCCTCAGCACTCTGGACAATACTGAGTGGAGAAATACCACCTGTCACATACTTATTTCTGTAGCAAAAGATGTAAGTGCTTAGTGATTAAACACAGCTGATTAAGGGTCCAAATTCAGCTAAAAGCCATTTTTACAATGGTTGTAAGAATCCCATTTGTTACAAGATTTTGATTAGGACTGTAACACTAAAGAAAAATGATATTATTAAACATGTTTCTTCCAAGCAATGTATCAGTAATGCTTGCATAAATAAACTTTTCTATTTAAAATATATCAATAATGCTTCACATGTAACCCCAAGCTAATGTGTGTCCAATTTCTTAAACCTGATAATGACGATATTTATTATAATATTCACTTTCATATACATGGTGTGCACAATAATTTGGTTATAATCATCATGAAGCCTCACATATTCAGACTGTTTTTTGGACAATTATGTGTTGTGAAATATGTATGTAACATACCCCCAGCCTGTATTACTCAGCTCAATCAACCGCATCCATCCGAAATATATTTACAAACAGACATAATGACTTTTACATGGGGCATTCTTAAGACTAATTATAATTCCACCCATACAGGCATCTCAGAAGTGTATCTCCATTCATTCCCAAAACTGTACATCTCTAATTTCCATGCTTAAAATGTAGTTATTATGTAGAAATGTTAACTAATAAGCTAAGTTTCAGTGTTAGCATGATTTAGCACATGGGTGTGATTTCCAGCTGGTACAACCATACTTTAATATTGTATAAATCCCATCATCAAAATATGCCACATTTATTCCTTTTTCTCCATACAAACTGCAAGTAGTAAAACCCATGCTATTAACCATTCCACTGCTGAACATTGGAACCTGTGTTAAAAGACTGAGCATCACACATGGCAAAGCTCAATGCCATGTTTCACACCTTTACTGCTGTGTGATGTAACTAGTGACAGTGTGTCTGCAAAGACGTCATCTGCTTTCAATTGCACAAATACATTTGGCAAAGCTGTGCACCTTTGCAAAGAACCAGTTCCAAGTGAGATGTGAACTGGGTGCCAATTCAGACATATTTTGTTAGCTAGACTTTTGCAGATGTGGCTGGTGAGGAAGAGAATGGTTCTAAATGTAGAGCACAAAGGTGGGGTTTTGAGGAGTCCACGATATTTGTGGCACTCCTCATGAAGTGCTACAGCTATAGGTTGCTGCAAGGGAGTTATACTGGGTCTCAGTATAAGGCTGAGGTTTGGAATTACTTAGCCAAAGCTGTCTCCTATGCAACACACATTCCACACACTGGACAATAATGTCATCACCGCTGTAATGACCTTAAAAAGCACAAACAGGACCTCCTAAGCTGATGGGAGACTGAATTTCAAACTACAAACACCTTTCAGTTGTCTAAATATACTGATCCATAATCTGTCTATGACATGGCATTAATGATCTAGCCTGCCAAAGCAGGTACTCATTATGTTTTCATATATATGTATTTCTTTTCTTTTTGTACTACAGAGCCGCAGAGGAGACAGCTGCAAACCATGAGGCACTCCAGGAGAGATTAACTTGCCTCAGAAAGGCACAAGGTAATTATTACTTAGGGCATCATGAGAAGGCAAACCTTAACCATAATCTCAAGCATGCCATACTTCACCAATACATTTTTCTGCTTGCATCAGGCAATGAGAACAGCAGCTTAATTTTCTTTGTGTTCAGTACCCAGAAGCTGCAATTACTTTTTATTACTGGATAAGCATTTATAAAATATTAAGAGCAATGATATGTTGCGATGAATCAAATTATGGTATTTGCAATTATAACATTTGAATGCATATTTTCTCTCCATTATAGAGAAACAATGGCCACCTTTTATTATATCATAGCAGTGAGATTTGTTTATTTTATGACGCATAAATACCATTCCATCATATATGGATGTGGCAAAAGTGTACAATTATTTATTTTATTTATTTATTTGACATTTGTTTACCGGGGTGGTCAGACTGGGTCTACAGAACCTATTTTCAGCAGAGGCCTGTGGAGAAAAGCTCCACATACAGTACAGTACAAATACAGTATACTCCAATACAATAAAGATTACATTATCCAAAAAATAAATTAAAAGAACAAATGCAATATACAACACATTTTGACAATTCTGTATAGTTAAAACATTACAGATTATAATAGTCACTCTTTTCATACATGATGTAGATAGTGTCCAAAAAAAAGTACGTAGGTAGTGCAATGTGTGACATTGACTGTTATAGTACATGCAAAATAGAATGTTAGTTTCAGTTAGGAAAATAGCAGCCAGAAAGTTAGTGATGCAGACAGATAGTGAGAGAGAGTTAAAAAGCAATAAAGCCTGAGCAGTAGCTTAAGGATATGGTATAGAAGCAGAGAAGGAGTTGGAAGAGCTTTAGGATCTTGCAGTCTGTGAGGGATTGAAATGTGACAGCAGAGGAAGATCTGAGCATTAGGCAGGCTTTATGCAGGAGTGGAGCCATGTATTTTTGAGATGATTTTTAAAGGGGCTTTGAAATGGGCAAGGCCAGGCATAGACCTGGTAGCTAGAGGTAGTGAATTCCAATGTATAGAGACAGAGTATAAATACAGAGAGTGACCAGGTTTTCTTGTGGGTTTTGAGATAGTTAAGAGATTTTTGTCTTCTGATCGTAGGGATCAATTTGGTGTGTAAGGTGTGACTAGATTGGCTAGTGCAGGGCAGGCAGTAGGCTTGAAAATAAGGTTGTGCAATGTGGATAGCTGAATAAAGGCAAGTTGGTTGGATAGTTCACGCCAGTTTAATTCTAGGAGTGGCTTACAGTAGTGTGTGTGATATTTAAAGTTTGTGGCAAACTTTGCAACTTTGTTGTAGCACTGTTCCAACTTCCTTAGGATAGAATTTTGTAAGCTAGTTAAAATAGGGGCACCATAAAGAAGGGAGGGAAGTAAAATTGTTTTTGCAAGAGTAGTTTTGGTTGCTGCAGTAAATAAATGTTTGTTTCTATATAACAGTCAAAGTTTTTGATGAGTTTTCTTTATATTTTGCTGTATATGGGGTCAAATGAAAGTTTATTGTCAATGATAACACCTAGAAGTTTGGTTTCCTGCACTATTTCTTTGGCAGTGTTGTCAGATGCAAGGATGTTGAAATGATCAGTGATGAGGAGGTGTTTTTGGGATGAAAGAGTACTAGTTTTGTCTTCTTTGGATTAAGAAAGAGTTGGGCATTTCTTAGCCAGGATTCGACTGCAGTAAAGGACTGTTGCAGTTCTGGTAGTGATTGTTCAGTGCAGATTATGGGAGAATCATTAGCATATTGAATAAGGGCCCCAGGGTGAGAGGCAGTGTGAAGGTTGTTTGTGAAAATGTTGAAGAGTAGGGGTCCTAGGATGGAGCTGTGGGGGACTCCAGTAGGGTTGTGGAGAAAGGGTGAGAGTTTGTTGGACCATTTCACTGCTTGTTTATGATCATTGAAGTAGCTCTGAAACCATTTTACTCTGTTATGTGCGGAGCCTAAGTTAGACAGTGTGTTTAATAGTAAGGGGTGAGACATTGTGACAAAGACCTTGGAGAGATCAAGGCATACTGAGGCTGTATAGCATCCTGCATCTCTGGCCTTGTTCATGGTGTCTGTAAAAGATAATAGGGCTGTAGCTGTGCTGTGGCTAGGTCAGAAGCCATGTTGAGTTTTGGTTAAAAGATTGTTTTGCAATAGATATTGCATTACCTGCTGATGGATTCCTCTCTCAAGAATTTTGGATATGGGTGACAAGATGGATACAGGACGGAAATTGGATGGATCAAAAGAGTTGCCTCCTTTGTGGATGGGGGTAATGTGAGATTGTTTCCATATAGTAGGTACTTCTGATTCAGATAAAGACCTATTTATAAGGATACTGACTGGGTAGGCGACTGAGTTAGCAGCTAGTTTGAGGTAGTATGGTGGAGATTGCCAGCTGAAGTAGAACAGGGTTTTAGTTTTTGTAGCAGTTTCTTAATGGTGTCAGTAGGTATGGGCTGAAATGAGAATGGGGTTTGTATGACATTTTGTTGAGTAGGGGGTTAATAATGACAGGGTTAGAAGTAGCTGATGGCCTTGGGTTGGTGTCTGAATAGGTTGAAGGGTGCGTGTGTCCAGCAATGGGGTGTTAGTTAGTAGGTCTGAAATTGATTTCATGAAGTGTTTGTTATTAAAGTTTTTGGCTATTTGTGATGGAGGGGTATTAGGTGACAGGGTGTGCTCTCCATTTCTTCCCAGGTTAAGTAGAGAAGATATGGAGTGCCAAGGCTTACTGGGGTTGATTTTATGCTGGAGTTGAAGCTGGGAATAATATGACTTCTTATCTCTGCTGATTAGTTTTGTCACTTTGTTACGTAGTGCTTTGAAATTAACATGATTTTGTTCATTTTAGTTTTGTTTCCAGGTTGACCAGGCTAGGTCCCTTTGCTTCATCAGGTGTTTACATTCCTTAGAGAGCCATGGTGTTGAGTTCCATGGTGCTGAGTTCCATGGTGCTGAGTTCCATGGTGCTGAGTTCTTTTTGATTCTTTTCATATGAATGGAAGCTGCTGTATTAAGTATGTGAAGGAAAGTGTTATTAAAGTATAGTACAGCATCATTAAGGGGTAGTTGTTTAAGGGGTGTCCATTTAATTTCATGTAGGAGATTGTTGAATTTATGTTGACAAAAATGAATTGAGTTCCTAACTGATTTTATAGTGTGTACTCTTAGTTGTTGGAAGTTTGTTCTAAGGGTATAAGCAGGTAGATGATCACTCATGGAGTTAACACAGTGTACCAGTAGAGGAGTAATTGGCAGGGTGGGATACTAGAATCCAGTCTAAGGTGGATGGGCAGGTAAGATTTTTGCTGTATCTTGTTGGAGTATTGATAAGCTGAGAAAAAACATACAGATTTATACTATTTGTGGGGGAGTCAGAAGCTATGATTTGCCAGTCTATATTTACATCTCCTAAGATCATTGGGTACTTACGTATTATCGCAAACAGATGTACGCATGCCGTGGGTAGCGAGAAACAGGACTGACTGATGTAAAGAATACCTCTCAGTCTCCCATCTCAAAAATGTAGAACTTTAAAAGGCTTTTTGAAACTCAAATTGAGATGCCTAGCTCTAAAGGATGTTCGCTTGAGAAGTATGATGTAAAGTACAACTTTCTGAGTGAAATACATTTTTCAACCAAACGCACTTTTTCCAGAAAAAAAATGCTCCACTGCCCAGGTAAGTAATCACTACATATTACTAGAAGTGCATGGATGTGTACAGTTACATGGAACCTTTTCTACAAGTTATTGGTCACCATTGTTTTCTTTCTTAAATTGTCACAGCACAAATTATCATTACTGGATTATTAGTATGAAAACACCACTTCTACATGCCATTATATAACATAACACACCTCTCAAATGTACCTCATGAAGAACACTTTTCATTTTAAGGCTTTAAAATTTCCATGTTCCACATTGACAGGGCATGTCACAGACCGTAATTTTCTAGATGTGTTTTCTTCCTTACTTGTGTTCACTCCTTAAACTTAAATTTGACAAGTGTTAACTTACACGACTATAATGTTATTGGCCATCAAAGAACCGTCATCTTTAAAGTTATATCAAGAAGTAATTACATCAGGAAAGGACACTACCCAGAAAGAGGAATCTTACTGTTATTCCTCTTCCTATATGAAAAACAGTGTGACAGAACAGTAGTTAACACTTTACACACCCCTTTTTAAGTTAACATTCATAGTTTCGAGAAAACATTACACATTATGAGAGGTTTGGAATCTGGTTGCGATAATACGTAAGTACCGATTATTGTTTCAAGGTTTATTGTTTGGGATGTCCAGGGTAAAATTGTTAATTATTATAATTGTTTATGTATTGCTAAACAATGTTTATTGTAAAAATACAGTACTGTGATACACCATGTATCTAATTATCTCACTTTTTGTCCACCCTACCCTTTCTCTCTTTTTCTGGGGGAGGGTGTTTGTAATTTATTAACAATCTGCTGTTTGCATACCTTGCTGCTGAAAAATAAATGTTGAACAGCACTGAGTAGAAGACCAACACCTGCAACTCAGCCTGCAATACTTCCACAGATGGAAGCACAGACAGCCAGCATTTTGAGTTTGCAACCTGTCATTGTTGCTTCCACAATCCCTATCCTACCTGTTCCAACAGTGTCAGGTAGCTCTGTCCTGGCTGCTAGTGTAGTGATACCCACCAGGTGCAGAAGTAGTGGCGGTGTTTTTTTTTTTTGTCACCTGCCAGGAGCTGATTGGACTGGCAGAGGATATAACAGAGGAGCTTAGTACACATATTGTCAAGGTTGAAAATGCCCTGCATTGTATTACAAAGATGATTCCACATCTGGCACTGACCCAGGGAGCTGCTGAAGGAGGCAGTGATGACAGGTCTTAGGGTGAGGACTAGATTCTCACCATTCTGAAGCTGGATGTGGGTGCACCTTCAATATCCCTTACCTATTCCCAATCATGTTGTGCCCATCCTTTTGTCTCCATCACCATCCCTGTCTATCTTGTATGTCCTCTATGTCTGTGCATGCTTCCTAACCTACCCTACCTACCTGACTTTCTTGTTGCTAAGCACCTTTCATAACATTCCTTTCTCTCCCAAAAAATATTAAAAAAATGGGTATCTGTCCCACAAAAAAATTACAGCCATTACACCCTATATATATCTCTTCACTTTGCCTTTGTCTCATCATGATACAATTGATTTAGTCTAATTGGCCATACAACATTATTCTGTTGTTGTCACTTATCACTGGTGTTGGGACCGCAAAGTCATGAAATTGTGTGTATAACTATACATTTATGTTGTGAAGAAGTGGATAGCTATGGTGCTCTCCCATGACCCTTCTGCACATTTCTTTATTCTTCCCCTGTGTCCTAATCTCTGCCTGCCAACCCCATTTCCTCTACCTTTTTCACACATTTAATGTAGTCAGAAATAGATTCACATATAACACACATGGCCAGAAATGATACATGGAAAAGCTTTCACTTTATGTCCTCAGCATAGTGCAGCAAAACCAAGGGACAGTGAACGCTATGTAAGTTCTAGCAAAAGCTGAGGATTTCACTGTAATCATCAGTAGTACAGTTACTTTCACAAAATTGTGCTTGAATCTGTGGCACTATGTGTTTACAGAGTAAAGGAAAACAAAACACAGTATCGTGAAACAGCTAATATAGCAGTTCTTGAGGCTGCTGGATGTAAGTAAATTGGACTTTCTATGTGACTTGTTGAGATAACTACCCCTTTTGCATCTTGAGTGTCATGGGGTTCGATTGTAGACATATGTAAATTTATTAATTTGTGATATTTAATATTCCTATCATATATTTAACTGCAAATGTCTACATTTCTCTCCAGAAAAAAAAACATTCCTTTTATATAACATTCAAATAGTGCAGTGAGACATCATTTGCAAAACATTGCAGCCCCAACAGGGAGACTTATTAAGACACCCATATCCTGCTTATGTGTTCATGTTTATTGCACTCTCCTACCCTTATTTGTCCCTATAACAAGCTTTTTGTTATACAGAGCATGACAAATTAATGATGATCTAATAAGTAAAAGTAACTCACAAATTAGATGTTCCTACATGCTCCACAAATCATAATGTTGGTAATCCTCTCTGTATCAGTCTCTCTCTTTCTCTGTTCACCCCTTCTCCTTCAGTAAGTTCTCACTGTGCTTCAACCGTGTTATTTTAATATTGTGAAGTAATAATTCCTTTGTGGCATGATGAGCTAATGCTTACATGAAAGGAATGATTTTGAATAATTTCAAGGGTTCTAATCCAGCCTGCTTTTGGTACACTATTTTATGTGTACGTGTTGGCTACATATTATCATGACCCACCATTGACTTTCTTCTGTCATAATCTACTTTGTTTTGCCTCCATGTCACCCTGTCAATGTATCTTCTTTCATCTGTATAACTATTCTTCTGCATCTGCATTTGCACAATGTCTGTCATCAGGCAACAAATGCAACTAAAGCTAAATGGAGGTACACAGCTTATGGAAATAACTTGGGATTTTACTGCCTTCATCCACATTACTCTGTTGCACTCTATGCTGCTGTGTGAGGCTATATTTATTATGTTTAATGTACTTTTTAACATGCCAAAGAGTTTGCTCTACAGATTGCAGTGGACAGTAGATTAATGAAGATGAATACATACCTTTCTGATTTAGAAAATACCCAAGTATAGACGTTTTGTTCTTGGAATGCTGTAAAAGTTTGAATCCAGATGGAAGAAAACATGTTTCAGAATATTTTGAGAATATTTTGTCCGACTCTTGTGGCTGTAAATATTGGTTGCACCTTTACTTAACACGTCATTATCCATATGCCGTATTAATGCACCAGCTTCCTATCATGAATCCTGGCTTGTACAGGTTTTTGTGCAAATGATGTTACAGAGCAATACAGAGTACTGCAAATTCCCAGGGAGAGTTCTACACTTCAAGATATGATTATGCATGCACAAAGACGTTGCCATCAGCAACACAATTCAACTTAGCAGTGTTGCTCTCAAAGGGTGAAATGAAAATAAAATAAAATCAAATAATTATTGCTTTAGGTTGCACAATGTTTGTATGTCTGTATTATTTTTGCCATCTAATCTAGTACTCTTTAGATTGACTAATTAGCTAGGTAGGAGGTTCAAGGCCCTACATCAGAAACGTGTGTGTGTGTGTGTGTGTGTGTGTGTGTGTGTGTGTGTGTGTGTGTGTGTGTGTGTGTGTGTGAGTGTGTGTGTGTGTGTGTGTGTGTGTGTGTGTGTGTGTGTGTGTGTGTGTGTGTGTGTGTGTGTGTGTGTGTGTGTGTGTGAGAGAGAGAGAGAGAGACTGTGTATAACACTTGGTGGTGCATCTACATCTTCAGAGAAGAATACATTTAAGTCTTCAAACAGCACCCTTATCCCACTTTTACTGAAAAATCATCAATAGAACACACTGCTAACTAAGGTCACCCAGAAAAAGTGCACTATCTACCCTAAAGAGTCAGACTTTTCCTGTGGAGCTTGCAGTTAATACAGTGATGTCTAGATTGTGTGACTACAAAGGTAGGATGTTCAAGGCCTATCACAGGGGACTAGTTGCATGTGTGTGAGTGGGGGTGTTTACAGTTAGTTGAGCATGTACTCAATTGACTTTAAACTGCTAGATGACTCAACCATCCCCTAATCCTACCATTCACAACCACAATTTATTTGCAACACAAGGATGTAGCTAAACATTCTGTTTGTATTCTACTGAGTACAATTTTCTATACATTATGTAACTCATTATATCTGAGTGAATCCTCCAGGTGCATCTGCAGTTGACTCCAACCGATGCCTCTAGGCATCAGATATTACTTGTTCATATTTGCATCAATAATTCCAAAACCATGCTATGTACAAGATTTTAAAAGATTTCATCTTAAAGCTTACACAATGGAAACAATATTTGACCTCTGTTTAGTGCAGGAAAATAGATATTAATTGTTAGTAATTTATATAGATATAATTTTCATATTTATCTAAAATATCTCAACGACCAAGTAACACAGACAGAACTCCTTAGCCTAATATGAAAGCTCTCAGCTAGATGAATAAAATACTGCTAACAGTATGTGTGTAACTTATGATTGCTGAAATATTGTAAATTGTTTACAAAATAATACAAATATAATAGTTACCATGTTTACAGAGACTTATAAACTTCAGTTTAAGACTTATAACCAAAAGAATACTGCCAGTATAAAAATAGATTATGCTAAAGAGTTTGCATTTATACTTCTTTCATAACCCCTATGGTTCCAGAAATATGAACATTTGTTTGAAATGTGAGGACATAATTTGATTCTGTCAAAAGGCTTAGGCTCTGCCCATTGGAATTTGCAGTGCAAACTACCTGAGCTCCATTGTGGTGAATGAGTTAAAGAAATCATGTCTTTTTTAGGCAATACTATGTCTACAACATCCTAAAGTAATTATTCCAATAAGAGTGTCATAGATTAAAAAAATATATATCTATTTATTGTTTTTAGAGGGAAAGTGACATAAACATCTGCTAATTGGAATTGGGGGGGGCTGTTTTCATTTTCCATATGGCAGGTCTTATGTGAGGTAGCAATAAGAGCATATGGTTACAACATTATATTATCTGCCTACATCCTGGTGCAACACACTGATGAGGTTTTGCCTTCTAAAATGAGCTGCTGCACATTACATGGCTGACTTCTCTGGTGGTGCTTACATTACTTACACTATCTTCTAGAACCTGTAAATAGATCTGTGGGAGGTTTGAATACAGCAGTACTTAACTCCTACCAGTGTGTTTGACTGCAAATTAATTCAGGATTGGTTTGCACACATTTGCAGTGGCAACTTTTACAACTCCACGAGTCTTTAAAAGTCATTTTGTCCCAACCCCCTTTTAAATAACTCACACCAACACCAAAAGACATTTAACGACCTTTATTAATATTACATAACCATTAACTTTATTCACATGGAAACAAATAACATTAAACTTCACAATTCTTGAACGATCTCAGGGCAGCATGCCTACTCATCCTGGCTGAGCCATACATCAGATCAGGGCAGTGTACCTACGCACCCTGTTCCATCATCTTTCAGGGCAGCGTACCTACTCACCCAACCAAACCTTAAATTGACAGCGTACCTGTTCACCCTTTCAAACTAACCATCATCCAATTAAGTTCACTTATTGTCAAGCAGCATCCAGTAACTCACTTGATCCCAAACTCAAAGCCATGACCACCTTCACCTAGAGGGGAAACAGAAGAGGGCAATCCTGTCCCTCTTCTCCACCCTTGAGCTAACAAATGGTAACACAAAGAAATTTTTGGGAGGGGGCGGGTCACCAACTCATGGCTAAATGTGACACCACTTCCTCTGTCCCCAAATATATAAACTAAGTCCCTCCCTAACACACCTCACTTCCCCTAAACTTCTCAAACCACTTAACCCCTTATTGTCCAAAGGCCTCGTCCCTGCTACCTGACTTAACCACACCAAAAATCCCTCCCCCTTCCCTCCTAAAATAGCCCCCGCATTCACCAAAGACGGCCCTGGACAAATTGGTTTGTCCCAAACCTCATTTGCCAGACACATCTCCTTTGCAATACTCTGCTGATGTCATCCCTTCATAGCTGCTGCACGCCTCACTTCTACTCAGAATTCTCCTGTGCTGCTGGCTGCTGATTAGGTACACTTCTACTTATGACATGCATTTATAGTGGCAGACTGTTACAGTAGCAAATCCTTTCATCCACAGGGAAAATTACTTTTGTGAACACACGATTACATAATGCTACCATAACTGCAATATCTCACAGTTGTGGTGCAAATTCTCCTTTGTTGTTTGACTTTGATACTGTACTTTGTAGGACTACATATGTGATATGTTTAAGGCCAGCTGTGACTATGCCTTTCACAAGCATACTGTGTATAATACTCTTCAAATACATACATGATGTATAGCTGCACAATTTTATTGTGCACTTTTACCTCTTTTTAGAGTAAATATCCAGATAATAAACATTGCTGATGTCATCCATTTAAATGTGCACTGCCTCAGTTGTACCTCAATATGCAGTAAGGTGTATATGATTCAGGCACTAATCTGTAGCTTGGGATCTTGGGAAGTCAGATCAAATCCAGCCGTTACTGTGCAGACTATGTTGTGTCAGTCACATTGAGACTGTACATATTGCTAATACTGCTGTCAAACACATCTGCTGTGTACATGTATAGATGTTGATTCCTCTTACAACATGCTATGATATTTTCTCACATAGCAATGCTTTTATTCAGAGAAATGATGACATGCGATTACATTTTCCTTACATAACATACAGTATGTAGGAAGGAAGCTTTATCCTCTGGCATGAGGGAATGAAACAACATCCTGTATGTCGTTGACTTAGTACAGCAATTACAGGCATACATTTCATTTGCAGCAATAACACAATGTAATGCCTTCACACACTGACATATCTGACAGTTTTAGTGACACTTCTACCATGGTGCATTTGTCCTGAAAAACATCACGTATTTTCTGTTGTCAAATGCTTATGTGCTCAACATCCACATTCAGAGCCCGTTAGCATTGTGTGGCCTTATAATGCAATGCATGAACGGCATCTGCCACAGTTATAATGTGTCTGTTTACAAAGAGATTGTTTACAACACGTACAGTTGTTATAATAAGTTAGCACAGGTGGAGTGTAACAGTTGTCTTAAGACTTCCATTGTGGTGCTTGTGGTTCATCCACATCATTAGTCGGTAGAGTGACATAGCTTGCTGTTCAATTCCTGAAAAGGCAATGTTATATGAATTTACTGATGTTACATAAAGACTATTGTATCTAGTTATTTTTATCTATTCTTATGTTGGACATTGATATATCATCTTAAATTGTGAGCACATGGCAGTCAAAAGGTTATTTCGGTATGTCATGCATTGAGTATTGGGTTGTATAACACACCTACATAGATAGACTGTGGTTCAATTCTGGGGCAGTGTGTATAATACATGATGGATACAGCTTCCTTGTCAAAGAAGCATCAGTATCATACTGCTCATTGCTGTATGGACAGTAACATGCGTAGCTGCTTTCCAGAATTCTGACTCAACTTGATTGTTCTCATTATATCCATAACTACTTTCTAAATACACACATTCAATTCAGTTATTTATGACAGCTTCCATTGCTATCTGATGTGGCACAAGCAGTCAGTATAAAAGTCTGTAAAGAGCCCAGTATAATAGGCAGGGTACTGAATTTGGTAGCATCTATCTGTCAAAGAAAAGTGTCAGACAGCGGTGGCTTACACACAAGCAATAGTTATGGCACACTCAGAGCGTCAAGTTTTTCAGGCCTTGTCCTACAAGGTATGGCATCCTTTGAGGGTGTTCTGCATGTCTTGACTGATATGTATATTTCTGTGACATTGATTATGCATCTCTCTGATATCTGTCCTGATATGTGTTAGAAAATGACATGATGCAAATGTTTATTATGTCACTCATTGCTCACAGGCTTTACCTTTTTTCAACATAATTTTGTTCTGTATTGATCTTTACCCATATGCAAGCAGTTTTGTTTACTTTCTGTGTCCCTGCTTACAAGCATATTTCCATTGCCATGACTACTATTGCTGGCTATGAAAAAGGTGCTTGTAAATGTGTAGGTGCAATGAGAAGCTGCTACTTGTCATGCTAACATGCTTACATCTGTAGGCTTTGAATCCTATGTCTCTGCTTCATAGGCTAATGGTCTGGACTTCAGCTTTAGCTTCCAGTCACTTTATACAGTTTCTTCATGCATGCTTTTTGGTTTGTGAATTACTTTAGTTTCCATCTGAGTCTCAAAACATACTGGTTAATGGCCTACTTTAAATTGTCCACATATATTTTTCATTTTTCCTGCAATTTTATCTCAGTTCATGGCTGCAAAGAGTCAGAGAATGACCAGCTCCTGTATCTATTATACAAATAAAAAATGGTATCATCTCTGAATGTCTCTGTCAAAGAATATCAAATGAGAGATTCTATTTACATGTCATAAAAAAAAACTGTTGTAAGAAATCTCTGAGTGATGCTTCATGCTTCTAAGTTCTGTGTGCAGAAAGAATGTCAGAGCTGGGAAAAAATATATTTAATTATCTAAACTGTTTGTTTCACAGCTCACCTGAAGACACTGAGAAATGTATGAAGGTAAAAGTCATGCTGTGATAATTAGTTCTGTTTGATAAGGCTTACGGCTCTAGTTATTTTACTCTTTGAGAATATGCTTCCTTTATTAGGATAAAAAGAAGTTTATCATAAGATCACAATTTAGTATTTCCTTGCTATAATATGAAAATGTGTGTGCATGTATGTGTGTGTGTGTGTGTGTGTGTGTGTGTGTACATATATATATATATATATATATATATATATATATATATATATATATATAATTTAGAGGGATTGAACCCTTCATATCTCATTCACCACCTACATAACTTCAGGACAGCTGAAACAATGAAGTGCAAATAAGTGCAACAAAAATGTGATGAATGAAACAAAGATGTTTTAAGATTCATACCATGTATTTCAGGGGATAAGTTAAAGTGAATATCATTCCCACGACTACATCAGAATTTGACTCCATCTTCTCAATATTCAAACTTTTGTATCTGTTTACAAATACAGGGTTAATTCAGAATATTGTAATGTAAAGTTAAGAAATGTGAGTAGATTAAAATAACATTAAGAAAGGTTAACAGAGAGAGAAAGCCTAGTTAGCAGAAAGAAAATGAATTTTAATTTAAGGGGTTCACTGTACATCACTCATTGTTTCCCTGCATAATCTCATCTCATTCTTATACTTTCATAATCTTTGCTTTTATTTTCATTTAGAAAGGCATCTTTTTTTCCTTTAGAGAGCTAGCATGCAGTATATAAACTATAAGATAATGAAATGTGTTCACAGACTCTCTTAATGCATGCCATTGTGCTGATATTGAAATGATTAGAGTACTTGAACTGGAAGATAATGGATGGGGACTCTTTTATCATGTAAATTACTTTTCTGTATAAATGAAGATTAGAAATAATTGAAATTAAATAACCATATGGCTTTCTTGTAGAATGTATTTAGATATAATGGTGTATATTTTTCATTAAGTCTTCTGAAATATTACAGTAGAATGACATTTCACATGTGCAAAAGCACTCTATTTACAGATTATATAAGTGCAGGTATACTGATCTAAGTGTAAGACGCAGTGAAAGTAAATATTCATACAGCATATAAGCTATAATCATGGTACAAAAGAAGTAGATTTTTCTTGATGTGTTGCCATGTACTTTGGTCTTGTACTTGATATTAAGTCATACTGATAAACCGTGATAAATTATCACACAATTTGCTACACTGTAACAAAATAAAAGCATTTTAAGAGTAAGAGATTTCTGAAGAAGACCATATTTTATTTCAAACATACACAAACTGTATTTCTGGCAAACGTAACTATTTTTAATATATTTTGTGGTTTAAGACTGTCAGGTTTCTCTCTTTGTATGGATTACTATGAACTACTGTTTCTTTATTTTTATTAGGTTAATAACCAAATAAATAGACTGATAAAATATTGATCTTTTTGAGATATAACCTTGGCCAAATTCAAAAGGTTTGCTTTTAATATGAACGATAAATACATGCTTGTTCAAAAAAATATTTGAGTGTAACAGTGTCATAGCATGACAAACTTATAATCTCCCACTAAAATATATAAAATAATTGTTTTTGCAGGCAGTAAATCCCAGTTTTATCACCAATGTGAGAGTACAAGCCTCCCTACCTTTCCTAATTTACATATATATGTACTCACACATACACACACACACAAGTATATATATATATATATATATATATATATATATATATATATATATATATAGCTGTAACTCAAAAGGTAGAATGCACGTGTTAGAAAGTTTTGTGTGAGTGTAAAAACACAGAATGTACAAATGAGTTAATGCTCATATGAGTGAATCACATATGGTTGAATTTAGTTTTTTATAGTTTAGGTAAACAAGAGTGTGCAGAAAAATTAATGATTGAATGAAGAAGTGGCGGTTGTGAAGATGTGTAAGGATGTGTTATAGCAGTCACTGTCGATTTGCAAGTGTTAACAGGTTAGGGTTACAATAAGGGTTACGTAAGGGGATAGATTTCAGTGTTGTGCATATTTTGTGTTATCTGTGCTCTGTGTCCTTTTGTCCTGTGTAAGTGGTACTGTCAGGGAAAGAGTTTTTAGTGACATAATGTATAGGGTTAGGGTTAAGGTTAGGATTAGCACACAACAGTAAGATGGTGTGGGGTTGGGGGTGTTAAGGTAAGAAAAGGCTGAAAGCTGAGAGAAGCCCTCTGTAGTAATTTAGTTTGAAAGCACTGATGAAGTGCTGTGAGCATGTGGATCGTGACATGCAGTATGTATGGTTTTACACTAGGATCTCCCTCTGTGATATGAAAGGAGAGCTAATCTAAAGGAGCTGATTCGTACACAGCATGATGTGTCATAGGAGACAACAGCTAAAATAGCTGTGAAGAACCTCGCTGGATCGGGGGATAGGTTATGCACCAGTGAAGGGTGCATCTTCTATGTGGCCAGGTATAAGATGATATAACGCCTCTCTAGTACATAGCTTTTGAAAAAAAACTGTGGGTAATAGTCAAGAAAATAGAGCTGTATAAGCAGGAAGAAGGAGAATTTCACAACCTGGACCATTTAGATTTTCAAGAGTGGTGCCTTGACATTCTTTCCCTGTATCAGAATAATTGTTTTACATGATTTATTTCTAAGAATTCGCAGGGATCTTAGCATATGTAGAGGACTTGACTACTGCAAGGAGAATGTATTTAATCTGAAGAACCTCATCTCCTTTTGCAGTGGATGCATATGACTAAGCTGTATATTCATTACAAAGAATCACAACTTCTTTTTGCAGTCACAATATATTCCTCATTTATATTTTATTTGGAGACTTTCTGGCATTCTCCTAGCTGTTTGTTTTGTGCTTCAGGGCTTCCATGGGTGCTGTGAAGGTAATTGTGAAGATAATAAGTGATTATTTACAAGGACTGTCATTTTTACATGAAATGTCTTGAAATACTTTCACTTTACAAAGTATCTTGAGTGCACTAAATAACATAAACTTGATTTCATTTGTAATCAGTCTGAGATACATCTTTTCAAGAATAGCTTTGCTTTTAGTGACAGTTGGACAGCAATGCAAGGGTAATCGGTAAACTTGCATGAAAAAATGCCTAAATGTCTAGGATAGTATTTGTCAGGCAAACAGAAAAGAATTTTCCTAATATTCTACAGAAAAAAAGTGCATCTCCTCCTCTGCTACATAACTAAACATTAATTGCATGAAAGAAATAAACAGACTGAGGAAAGTACTCACACCTGGCTAGGAAATAGATGCAGTATATTTGCTTTGCAGGATTGCTGCAGGTAATGAATTTAGTAAATAAATGGGTGAGAAAGAGAAGTGATATCAAATTACTGAAAATTTGCTATTGACTGTCACTTATATTTTGTGAACATATTTTGAGTCAGAAATTTATATGTAAGAGTATGCATTAAAAAGGGGAAAAATAAATATTTTTCTTAATATTTCTCTACCACAAAAAGAAATACTGAAAAAAACTAAACGGGAACCTTTAACTAGTAAATGAAGCAAACTAAATTAAAATGAGACAAGCTAAGTTTATTTTACGAGTTATAGTTGTCAAATGTTCATTTTATCATGATTTAATGATGTAGAAGGCTTAAAATTTGTAAGCTGTGAGGATGAGCTACTGAAATTTCCTCAGAAATCCTGTCATCTTTGATTGGTTCCTATAAAATCCCATCACTAGTTGCATCCCAGCTCTGATCATAGATTTTTCAGCTGGGAAGCAGCTGTGTTGTTGCTGATATGATAACATTGTCTGTTGCTTCCCCAAGGACCAGTTATAATGGAAGAAAAAAGAATAAGGGTCCATCCAAGCTGATCTATAGAATTACAGTACATTACTTTGATCTTACCGACTTTACCCACAGATGCTGTCATTGTCCTCACATCCCATCTCATCAGATAGTGATATTAATTTATGTTGTTCTCTTTTGAATCTTGATATATTTTCAGCATTTTGTCTACTGTCTAAGCTTACAGAAATAGTACAAATATGGATGTAGTACCAGAAAAAAGGAAAGCTTTGATTCACTGATTCATTTTTTGTGCATTCTTTATTTGCCTGGCCTTTTAAAGCTGACATTGAGCTATAAGCCCATGGGAATTATAACAGAAGATCACATCATAAGGAAAGGGAAAAAAAAATATATACACAGTTTATAAAACGAGACCATTGTTTGCCTGGAAGGTATAATTTATTTGGTGAGTACCTACAACAGAATGCATGGCAATACATAAACAAGTACCCTTGTCATTGCTGTATAACTGTCTTCCTTGAATACTGTTGTGTGCTACAAAGGCTATGAAGCTGCCAGGTAATTGCTGCACTACAAGTAATAGTATACAGGGAAGGCATAAGTATTTCTGTCATGCATTAATAAAAAGGCAATTTCCTCATAAAAGAAATTGGATGTGTTGAAGTTTCAAGCCTTCTGCTATGGCATACAGTTCAGTTAATGTTGTAAATTTATCTCTGCACATGGCATATAGGATGCATTATCATCCATTAGAATCAGGTATAGGCAAGACATTAACAGCGATAACGCTGGATATCTATTACAGCACATTACCCTTCCAGTAAACTGTGTGATGCTCTTAGTAATGTTACAGAATCTAAATGGTACCCAATTATGAAGTATGAATATTCTGTTTAGTCTGTTTTTACCTAATCCAGTGCATTATATGTGAGTGTGTGCGTGTGTGTGTGTGTGTGTGTGTGTGTATACGTGCACGCACTTGTGCACATCCTTCTCATTTTGAGTTTATATTGAATGAACAGTTACAGCCCAAGGTTGCAAATCTTAGCAATAAAGGTGTCAGCTGCCATGGAGGAAAATAACCCTTTAGGTCTATTTTGCAGATTGCCATATTGTGTTTCATATTATGACATATATTTATTTATTTATTTATTTATTTATTTATTTATTCATATACATATTTTTCACTGTTTCTATTTCTTTCTTTCTGGCTATTTTAGATATACTAGTATTGTTCTGAATTATTGCATTTTTCATGACTGGATTTATATATAATTTACTCATACATATGTTTCTCTTTCCATTTGTATATGTCTGATTTTATTAAATAAGCAAATGCCATCAATATTTTTGCAGAAGAAAACATGACTTAAATAGCCCATACATGTGTATGAATTTCTTTTTTATGTTATGTTCATTTGATTTATTTCTGGAGCATTGCTCACAAGGCCTTTATTTAAAATAGGTCAGGCTTAGTGGCCATTTTTAATACAAAAAGAAAATGAACACACAAATATTTTTTTCTGAATTTAGATTAAAAGATCATTCTGATTCTTATCATGAGAGTTTGACACCGCTGCGCTAAAAGGTGTGCATGCCTTTGTGAGCCTTGCCTCTAGTTTTTTGCACTACTGGTCATGTTCCCCTCAGGAAATTAGTCTGAGAGATAGATTAGACACTCACCCCGGATTCATGAAGCTCGGCGCAAGGCCGGTGTAAGGCTTGCGCCGGCAGTGCAGTGTATAATCGGCATAGCAGTGCCACATGCATAGTAATGAGTGCGCGCCGCAACCACAAACATGTGCAGAGGGCACGTGCGCGAGCCCAAGTAGGATGCGCCCGTAGGCGTGGCCAAGCCAGCAGGCAAGGAGCAACCTAAAGTGCTGACTGTCACAGGCCGCCTGCAATAGTAACCGCACCAGCCAGTGTCCGTGGATAATGAAACGTACGCAGAGTATGCAACATAGTACCCGTTCACAGAAAATGGAGAACCAAACATTAACCCACGAAGTCCAAATTGTACCCGTCCAAGGAACAAAGGATATGCGTAACACCGTGTCCGTCACACAATTCACTGTCAGTGGGCATACCCAGTGAAGGTGTACCGCAGCATGTCAGCGCGCCGCACCTACACACAAGTAGCCCCATGGGCATGGTCACCAGCAGTAGTGAGAGTACACAGCCGGGCAGCCGTGTCTATATAACAACCAGAAGGAAACCAGATACCCTAAACACAGACAAACATGTGCATAGCAACATGGACTACACCCAACAACGTGCCCGTCGCATACACATAGGACGGCGTATGCCGAAGCATAATATCCAGAAGCAGAACCCATGCATGCAAATGTAATACACAACAGCCCTGTCATAGCACGTAACCCGCACCCATGTACGACCGTGCACCCAACCCAGCTAGCAGCCTTGCGCAGCTGCACACCTACACACAGTGGGTATACCTCAAATGTAGTATGAAGTATTGTCCTAGGCAGTGCCACGCGGGCAAATATGTACCCCACATGTCAACATCCCACCTCAGGTACAGATATCCAAATGGCTGCATGTGAATGTGTCGGCAGAATGTGTACATCCCGCATGTGGTATGGACCTGTCGAAACCCCATAGGCGTTCACACGCCACGGTGTCCATAACTGTACACATCTGGACAAAGCAGTATGTTCAGCCACCATACTGATGATTAGCTATGCAGACATGTCAAGCACAACACATAGGGCGGAACATCTGCCCACCAAGCAGGACACCCCAACAGGGTGCCACATGCACAGAAGGTGAAGGTGGGACATCACACGTAGAGAATAGTGGTGCCGGATGGCCAAACACCCACGGCCAATGCAAAGGATGGAATAACATGTATATGCCTGGATGAATGGGTATGTCATATCATGGGAATAGGCTAAGCTATCCAACATAATAGCCATGCGTACCAGATACAAACTGCCAGTAACACGCAGTAGTAATGCAGGAAGGCATACACGACTGTGGGAATATCACAGGACATATGGCATGTGCCAAGTGTTTACGCATGACACAAATGTCCAGGATGGGGCTCCCTGCAAAGAGGAACATGTGCCAACCCCACCCCCCACAGATGTATCGGCAGTGGAAACACAACCCAAACACACACCAACACCACCGTCCATCCCACAATAGCAACGGAGGCCGGTCAAAGACCACCATGATGCGTGCACAAACAGGGACACGTGTAACCGTTGCCCTGACAACCCCCCACAGGCCAACGAATAATAGTATGGACATATGCATGTAATGCTGTGAAGGATGTGTGGTAGTCCTCAGTATCACAGAGGTAGGTACACAGATACACTGTAATCAACCGTGACATATGTGCACTGTACACAGCATACCTGCAGGTAATACATAGTTCAATCATGTGCCACAGAAATATCCACATATGAATGAGGACAGGGGATAGACAGGTGTGAATGGGACAAACTATGAACATAGGTTCATAGGTTCATAGGTACATAGTAGGCTATCCGCCCAAGGGCAGCTATAAGCCTAGCCCATAGTTATGTTGCCTTTGCCACCCCTTCAGTTTGAAGAAAACTATGCCTATTATATTGCTGTACCTCTGTCAAGCAGTGACACTGAAATAATCCCTGGGGTATATCTGCAATCTCCCATCCATTGGTCAAGATTCCCCTCGAACAAGGCCAGCGAGGTGCTCTGCCTCACATGTACTGGGATGTTGTTCCACAGCATAGTGAGTGTCTGGGTGATGAATCTGTCCCTCCAGCACATTCTATTAATGACCGTGTCAAGGTTTACGTCACCTGCCCTTGTGGTTCTGAGGGATCTAGATTCTATAGGTGAAGCATAGTCATCAAATCTGGGTTCGACATGGCCTTGTATGTCAGGCACAGGTCACCTCTGAGCAAGTGGTATGCGACTGAATAGAGCAGGAGTCCTTTCAGTCGGGCAGCATAACACATATTCCTGAGACCCTGCATCCGTTTGTCGATGAACTGTTGGGGCCTTTCCAGCTGCTGCAGGTGTCGGCTCAGATACATTCCGAACGGGGCATTGTACTCAATCATAGGTCTAATGAGTGATGAGTACAAGGGGACGATGACCTCCCCTGATCTAGATGTGAATCCCTGCATGATCAGATGGGCAATGTAGAAGGTCTACCTAACTACGTAAGCAACGTGTGTGTCGAACGAACGGTTACTGACAACCTGGGTCCCCAGATTCCTGGTAACTCCCTCTGTGCTCAGTGGATTGCCACCTATATGGTAGCTAGGGGTAACCTTGCTCTTCCTGAAGGGTATGACTATGCATTTCCCGGCATTTAGCTGTAGGCCATGTCTCTGGCACCAGATATCCATATCTGTGAGGCCCTTCTGAAGGATATCTGTGTCAGATGTGTGTCCGACTACGGCACCCAGTTCGCAGTCATCTGCAAACATTGTCAGCCATAACCCCCCTGTGTTTGCTTGTACTTTGGAAATGTAGATGCTGAAAAAGAGTGGACCCAGGACTGAGCCCCGTGGGACACCGCCTGTGACTGGCTGTGAGTCTGACATGGTGCCAGCAACTATGACCGTGTGGGTTCTGTCACTTAGCCAGTTTGCAACCCATCTTGCGATGTATGGGTTCACATTCAAGCCGATGAGTTTATCAATGATACCTGA
This sequence comes from Protopterus annectens, assembly GCF_019279795.1. Classification (NCBI taxonomy): domain Eukaryota; kingdom Metazoa; phylum Chordata; order Ceratodontiformes; family Protopteridae; genus Protopterus; species Protopterus annectens. The sequence continues at coordinate 1,863,168,380 of NC_056737.1, forward strand.
GGGGGTTATTGTGTCGAAGGCCTTTGCCAGGTCGAGGTAGGCTGTATGGACTGCTTGACCCTCATCAATGGCCTTGGTGACTGTTCCTAAAAAGTCAACCAAGTTTAAAAGGCATGATCTGCCTTTGACCAAGCCAAACTGGGTTGGATCCAAAGTATGCAAGTCCCCTATGTCTTTATCTATGAGTTCCATTATGATCCTTCTCCATGGCTTTGCAGATAAGGCTTGTCAAGCTAATGGGACGGTAATTACCAGGGTCAGTGGAGGCACCGCCCTTGTGAAGTGGGACTACAGTTGCCTTGCGCCACTACTTGGGTACGTTACCTGAGGTGAGGCTAAGTATAAACAGCTGTCCTAACTGTGGGTTTAATTCCTCATTGAGTCTGTGGAGTACACAGCTGGGACACCATCTGGTCCCATGGATGCTGTGTTTACTGCCTTGGAGAGAGCATTTCCCACCTGTGCGTTACAGATGTTCCGGGGGCCACAATCCTCTGGTACAGATATCTCTCCATGTGGGGGGGAGGGGGGGAGTTTGCAGCGTACCTGTCAGCCAGTATGTTGGCAATGTGTGTAGGTTCAGTAATCTTCACATCATTCTGAACCCATTCTGAGCATATCTGGGAGTGTCCTCCCAGGTGTCCAACATAGCTAAAAAAGGCCTTATGATTGTCTGTCGAGTCCTTGGTGATTTATCTGTCGAATTTGCCCTGGATGATTTCATGAGAGCCTGTAGTTCTCCACATATAATGAGCAAGGGTGTCATACCTTACAAGGATTCCGCTCTATCTTGTAGTAACTACCTCCTTTCGTTGTAGAGCTTGTTTATGGCTGGGGTCCACCAGACTGGATGCTTGGCTTTGGTACAAAGAGTCTCAGTTTTGTAAGGGATTGCCTGAACCATGCAGTCCTGTAGGTGCTGGTAGAAGGCATATATAAGTGATTCAGCGGTTTGAGTAATGTTTACCACTGGCTCAGGGGCCTTAAAGGAGACCACACTAGTGTTTAGAAGTGTGAAGTCGGCTTTTGAGAAAGGCATATGTATGGTAACTGGCACCACCCACAGCATTGTATGCCAATAGCAGAAGCTATTGTATGTTGTCCAAACACACGTGTCCATACACATGGAACATCATAGCAATAAACCACGCCTGGATGTGGGTGATGCTAGATATACCCACGGCAGATGTGGTGCGTTCCCGAGGCCGACGCCCGATGGACCACACACATAGCCGGCCTTAGGTATAGGCCAACTAGGCAGCCGCCTAGGGTGCCGCTCTACTAGTGGCACCTCTCCAGCCTTTATTTGGTGTAGGTAGACCAGGATGGGGGTAGCGGGTGATGTGGTGGGGGCACCATGGAGTCCTTTTGCCTAGGGCACCACTTGACCTAAGGCCACTCTTACAGCAGTACCCACACCCAGACGCGGGTCATTGCTAGTATGCCATATCATCTATGGAAAGAAACCATATATTCCCAGACATAATGGCACAGCATAATGCCTGTCCGCCACCCAAAGCAGACATATGGCACCCGCGGCGGTGCGGACGTACTGCGCGAGATGTCCGTTACCAATGTCGACACTGTCTCGCTATGTGAAATAAAGTCAACATAGCGATTCAATACTAAACAGCGACGGAGAGCCCGATGTCCCCATTGCTGAGCTGTACAACCTGTTCCGCCATGTTAAATGTGTGTAGCAGAGTGGGACTGCCCCAAACTAAGCAACGGACATGTCCGTGGCTCAGTGAAAGCCGTCACGCAATGTTAAACCCATGTAATATAGCGAGACAGGTTATAAATACCGAGGTTTAGTAATGGAAATAGGTCCGTTCGACCAGACCATGTGCAATTACTATAACAAGATCTACAACGAGCACGCCAGCCAATCAGCGCACACGGTTAGGAATAATGGGGGGGATATGGTATCATAGACACGGACAAACCGTGCCCATGTAACTCGTCTGACATTCGTACACGGTCAGGGCAGTTCCGTACACTAGGCGGACAAGACCAAACCCAAAGCACCACAGGAATACCCTGACAATCGAAGGCCTGTATGCGTAAAGGATATAAGCCCCTGTGATCTGAATATCCCTGCTGTCACGACATATGCATCCTGGGCCATGAGCGGGAGGGAATAAGGAATGTTTAACATGTAGTACTGCACCTTTCCCAGCAGGAGAATGGATGCCTGTGATGTACGTGAGTGCGGGGGGGGTATGTAAATTCAGCTAAGTACCATGGGTATGCATATAAATGAGACCGATCAGCTAACGTGTAGTGGTCACAGTAACCGGCAAACGTGAATGCAGTCCCGTTTGAATTACTACTATAGAACATATAAATGTGAACGTGTACGTAATGCATCCATGCCGCAAAGACTGTTACATGTGTAAAGGTGAAAGTGCATTCCGCACACGTCCGTCAACCGGATCAGAGATATGTTACCGGAACAGTCACAACTAACACAGACCACGTAACCACACAGACCCAGTAAACATATGTAACCAGAATACGGATATGCATGTGCGCCTGCACGTAACCCACAATTAGGAAATGCAAGTGCGCGTGTGTGATCCGCTCACAGCAGGGAATGTTAAGGCTGTGTCCTCCACGTCAATCATACATGTCTCAAAACTGTCAGCCTCTGAAAGTATGGAATCGGGCAATGCCATGTAAAGTACCGTTAGAAATAGTGAGAAACACATGCTATGTGATAAGACAAACATAGAATGTGGATAGAATAACGTGTGTGTTAGTAGTATGGATTGACAACGGTTATGCATCTGTAACCCGACCCACTTGTCAGAAGGTGCCCCCGTACGAAATGTGTTCAGTTGGCTCACACTTGTTGACTGGGCTTGGCTAGCTGGATATATGTCCAGTGTCAGCAGAGGCCCGTGGAGAAATGCTCCACACACAATAATAGCACAACATACCAAAGTACTCATATATGTAACCAAAAAAGAACAACAATAGAAAGTGTCCTGAAAGGACTGGTTACACACAGATCCCAGATGACAGAGAAATATATGGCCAGTGGAAGCACGTCACAATTACGGGATCAGGTCCCTATAGAAGCAAGAAGGTCTCACATGACACGCCAGCGAATTGCCAGATAGACACAAGTCAATGTAACACACAGCAAGATTAAGGGCCAACCAGCCATACACTATGCCAGAACCTGTACAGTGGAAAGGTATGGCATGGTATTTGATGTGTGTACACAGGTAATCCACAGACAGTAACAAAGCAAGGTATGAAACGAGGGGTTCACATGTATATATCTACACACAGCAGTCCGACGGCCCGTATATATGACGCATGGACATAGATTTGTCACTTGAAAACAAGATGTAAACAACTACAGTTTAGTCCATATCATATTGATATAGTTATAATACAGTCATATTCATATTTAACATTGTGCCTCTTATTTACATTCATACTTATACAAAATATGCATTTAATTGTACTTATTTATTCCATGATTTGGAATCTTAATCCAACAATTATACACATTGATATACAATATCATTATCAACACACTACATTCTAAGGTTTACTCACAACAATTATCAACTATGTTTCAATATACTGATTGTATTGACCAATATTGTATTTATATTAACACATTGTTGTTGTATTATTGTTTCCATTAAGTAATGTATGCAACACTGATTTGTATATGTCACTTTATCATCAAGACTTGGAGCACTGTCCACTTAACTATGAGCAAGTTTATTAATTAGTTGATTTTAAACTGACTCTGAAGGAAGTATATAAGGGACGACTATCTAATGTATTTCAGACTGACGATGCCCCATGTTAGTGGGTGAAAGAGCTCAGTATCCTTTGACTGTGGAGTGTATCGTTTTTGTCATCGTCTGTCTTGGCATGGTTTATGTTCAATAATGTCTTTTATGAAGATGACCAGGACTCAAGGTTTGCTGTATTTCCGCTTACTGGCACATGGATATAGATAGGCCAAGTAATACATAATATGGGTAGTCAAACAGACATCCACGATTGGGGAACATACAGCAGCAGTCAAAACCACTGGCCAGATGGTGACAGTCCAACAAGTTCTACACTTTACATATGCACATTGGTGTCCATTGTAGGACTCCAAAAATTGATCCGTTCGCAATATCAACCAGCTGCGATCGACCCAGAAGAAATGACAGCCGTGACTACGGCACAGCTAGACATATGCACCACCAGTGTGTTTAAGGTTGATGACAAGTGTCCATGAAATGCAGGACATATGAACAGAAATCCCCAGATTGTCGAGTCCATAGAAGTGCGTCCACATCCCAGTCCCACACACATGAAGGATGTGTAATGTGTACCGTCGAGAGTTGCAGCCATGGGATCCTGGGTATGCAGAAATGGGGCTTGGTGTTGTTTGGCAGATAATCCATTGTCCCGCCCCGTGGGAGGGATGTGGGTATAGCACATGCCTTACTCCCCACTAATGATGCAAAGCATCCACCGGATATTGCTAAAAGCAGGTGTGAAATGTGTACAGCCCTATATCAGTGTCCAGTAGGCAATTCCCATGGATGGACAAGCGTACGACCAAGATGGCAACCATAACTGGAAACCTGGTGGAATTACACAGCTGCAGTAAGGCATAGCACAGGAAATACAGATAGGGACTACATTAGACATTCCCCATACAAAGTCAGACCGCCGTGCGAATACACAGCTCTCAATCTGCCATCACCAAAATGGGGATCACTCGCTTCCATAATGCGGAACAAATGGGCGACCTGTGGAACACATACTAATGGCACACTAACAACTTCAACTAGGAAGGTCATAGGATGGTTAAACTATGGCGTTCCCACTTATAAAGAAGATCCTTTAATGAAGTAATATGATTAATGTCAATTGACCATGGAATACACCTAATCAACATAAAATAACCGCTGGCACCTTATGGCACACAATCCAAAAAACACAAAGGTAGATGAAACAGTCAACGTAGAAATTGTCCAGGACAGTGCCCAAATGGTATAAAAAGGTTCCTTTATAGACAAGTAAGCGCTTTCACCCGTAGGCTCCGTCAGACTTACACATAACATAAAAGCATCCAGGCTTTAAATATCCCTCCTTACACTTTCATTGGTCAATTTCTCATCAAACAATGAACAATTAACCCCAGCATATAAAGCGCAGACGCAATGTTAACTACACGCACATATACTAACATCTTCAAAAACATCCTATTAAAACATGTATTATATGATATTGTACTATGCCTAATACTCATCAATCAAAACTCTAACAATATATATAGAAAATATGTATATTATATCAATGTAATACAGTGGTAAACAACTGAAAGAGTGGACTAATGGGTGTTAAATGTATAGCTGTACCTAAACTACATTCCTGTTATTTGGGTTTAAGCCACCTGCTTCTCAAAAGAGGCTTAATCTGTGCTTCATCATTCAGCCCTGGTGTGTGGTCAACTCTCCACCTAATAATCCATCTCAATCCGCATTCTAAAGTATAGTTGATAAGGTCCCCCCCTCTGGTATTAAAATCTAGCCTTTGTAAAACACTGAATGTAAAAGTATGCCTTGTGATGTGCTCATAGCTGGCCGTAGGCATAGGCCAATCCGGCAGCTGCCTAGGGCGCCGCACTAGCAGACCCACCTTTCTAGTAGGTATGTCATGTAGGTACACCAGGATGGGGGCACCATGTGTTGTGGCGGTGGGCACCATGGAGCCCTATCACCTAGGGCAGTGGTCGATCTAAGGCCGCTGCCGTAGGAGGGGTAGTACGGTCTGCAGGTATGTGCTGAAGTGCACATGAAACAGCGGTCTACAAGGATTACCCATAGTGGCGACACCTGCACAGACGGCTATAGCGGGACACACACACGACCATGCATACAGCTCAGATAGATATACACACACCATAAATAGGCAATTATACACAAGGTTTATGGCGTGTACAGGTACAGTGTCAGTACAGCAAGGATAGCTGTCTGCCACGATATCCAGCAGATGTCTCTAGGGCATGCTGGAATACGGACGTTGCATGGACAATGAGTGGATATGCATCGTACCACAGTTCTATGTGTCAGCCGTGCAAATATGCGATACATGGGACAGACAGCTATCCATGCAAGAGCAGCGCTATGGGCACAACATAAGTATGTATATATACATCGAGAGAGATACAGACGGACACATGTGGCAAGGCCGGGAGTGTAACGTACACAGCACCACCCCACCACACCACAGCAGGGCACATGGAGAACACGCTACGGAGGTCGCCAACCACAGCAGGCACACAGGCAGTCCACGAGCTGCGTCTCACCATCCACAAACACAGAGATGGCGGCAGGATATAAGTGTTCTGCGGAAACTCTAAAGCCATAACCTATGAACCCATGCGGATGGGAGCATAGACACACACACACACAGCTGGCAGGCATGGGGATTGACCATACCCCCACCTACCCAACCGCACAACAGTATGACACAGGTATGGAACGCGCTACGTGGACCACTGAACACAGCACCGTCAGAGGCACACGTCTAGGTGGGTGACAACATCCGTAAAGGAATAGACGCCGATAGCCAAGGTATGTGTTGTGAAGCATCTAAAATAACTACTGTCTACAGGTGCAGCTGTAAACACACACACCCCACACACACACGGGGAAGGGCCGGGAGTTGAACCTATGCCTACCTATATGAACACACTATAGCATGATGCATTTACAGAACGCGCTACCGAGATTACTGAGCACAGCGCTGTCAGAGGCATACTTCTAGGCGGGTGACATCATCCGTAATGGAATAGATGCCAATAGCCAAGGTATGTGTTGCAAAGCGACTAAAGGAACTACTCTCACCAAGGGCAGCTGTAAACACACACACCTCACACACACACACCTCACACACACACGGGGAAGGGCCGGGAGTTGAACTTACACCTACCTACATGAACACACTACAGCATGATGCATTTACAGAATGCGCTACCGAGATTACTGAACACAGCGCTGTCAGAGGCGTACTTCTAGGCGGGTGACATCATCCGTAAAGGAATAGCTGACAATAGCCAAAGTATGTGTTGCGAAGCGTCTAAAAGCATGACCATCAGCAAAGGCAGCTGGAAACACACACACACACACACACACAGGGAAGGGCTGGGAGTTGAACTTACACCTACCTACATGAACACACTACAGCATGATGCATTTACAGAACGCGCTACAGAGATTACTGAGCACAGCACTGTCAGAGGCATACTTCTAGGCGGGTGACATCATCCGTAAAGGAATAGATGCCAAAAGCCAAGGTATGTGTTGAGAAGCGACTAAAGGAACCACTCTCACCAAGGGCATCTGCAAACACACACACACACACACACACCTCACACACACATGGGGAAGGGCTGGGAGTCGAACCTACGCCTATCTACATGAACACACTACAGCATGATGCATTTACAGAATGCGCTACCGAGATTACTGAGCACGGCGCTGTCAGAGGCATACTTCTAGGCGGGTGACATCATCCGTAAAGGAATAGCTGACAATAGCCAAGGTATGTGTTGTGTCTAAAAGCATGTCCATCTGCAGAGGCAGCTGGAAACACACACACACACACACACACGGGGAAGGGCCTGGAGTTGAACCTACGCCTACCTACATGAACACACTACAGCATGATGCATTTACAGAACACGCTACCGAGATTACTGAGCACAGCACTGTCAGGAGGCATACCCCTAGGTGGGTGATATCATCTGCAGAGGCAAGGCAGCCGATAGGGAATGAAGACAGAGTGCACAGTCACACAGCATGTTACCATCCCAAGGTGGGCGTACAGTAACACGGTAGTGCTGCACTCGGGAATACCAACTAACTACGGAGCACAACATCACGACATGGATACGGGATGCACCACAGACAGCATACCCTATGAGAGGGCATCTGGCGTGCACGATGTAGGCAGCCATTGTGGCATACCAACGACATATGACTCACCTGGACGGTCAACATGGCTATGCAGGATGTCATTGGCCATGGCTACACGCCCAGTAGCAGACATCGGTGCTGACTGTAGTGTGTACCCCCGAATGGTGTACTGGCCATGCCCTCACACCTAGCAGTTGCGAAGGGGAAACAGACATGCACACGGGGTATCAACGCAGATGGGCGCGGTGTGCACTGTACTGTGTGTCCATCTACACAGCTGCTTACTGGGCATGCTCAGACACTTAGAATCTGCACAGTGCAGACATGCATACAAATGGGGTGGAATCATGGAAGGGCAGATTGTGGACCGTCGTGTGTATCCACCCACACAACAGCAACCCGGGCATGCTCGCAGATGTGGCAGTTGCGAAGGGGAAACAGACATGCACACGGGGTATCAACGCAGACGGGCGCGGTGTGCACTGTACTGTGTGTCCATCTACACAGCTGCTTACTGGGCATGCTCAGACACTTAGAATCTGCACAGTGCAGACACGCATACACATGGGGTGAAATCATGGAAGGCAGATTGTGGACCATTGTGTGTGTCCACCCACACAACAGCAACCCAGCCATGCCACAGACGTGGCGGTTGCGAAGGGGAAACAGACATGCACACGGGGTATCAACGCAGACGGGCGCGGTGTGCACTGTACTGTGTGTCCATCTACACAGCTGCTTACTGGGCATGCTCAGACACTTAGAATCTGCACAGTGCAGACATGCATACACATGGGGTGAAATCATGGAAGGCAGATTGTGGACCATCGTGTGTGTCCACCCACACAACAGTAACACGGCCATGCCACAGACGTGGCGGTTGCGAAGGGGAAACAGACATGCACACGGGGTATCAACGCAGACGGGTGCGGTGTGCACTGTACTGTGTGTCCATCTACACAGCTGCTTACTGGGCATGCTCAGACGCTTAGAATCTGCACAGTGCAGGCATGCATACACATGGGGTGAAATCATGGAAGGGCAGATTGTGGACCGTCGTGTGTGCCCACCCACACAACAGCAACCTGGGCATGCTCACACACGTAGTATGTGCTACGAGCCGTCCGGCATGCAGACGGAGTGCACACACCGCAAGTCATGGCCAGGTAAACCCGTACACACGCACAGGGTGGACACACATGCAGTTACACGTACACACACAGATGACAGCACAGGCGTCACGGGTGCAGGATGAACATGTACACACTGCAGTGAACACTGTAGCTGCCATGCCAGCACCATGTCATCGGTGCAGCAGTATGCCTCACAGTCCAGCAACAGCATGTGACATATGTCCACAAGTCTATGTGGCGGCGTACGTCCATCATGCAGAGTACACATGTACTATCAATGATCCCACAGGTGTGATGTAGTCCACCCATATTGGTATACATGGACAGACGTGCTCCACACATACCACGGGCCTGACACAGATATGATACATGACTGCAGCTCTACCACAGTGAAACAAAGTCCGGATATGTCATATATGTGATTGCCTGGCTGTGTGCATGGACTGCACACAGGACACATACGAAGCCTGTGATGTACCACATGCATAACACTGGCGTACACGGTAATACACACACGAATGGAAGGTGGACACATGTCTGTGGTATGCACCCCCTACAGGGTGTAGCGGTGTTGACTGGGACACATACCCTTGTACAGTTTGCCTGTGACAGCTGTGATACCATACCACAGTCCATGTTCCATGTATGTCAACACACATGTCACAACGTAGCAATGCATACACACATGGCAACAGGGGATACATGTGACACGTGTACTGTGCACGGTGCAGCCATGCATGAGCAGTGTCCGATGTCCATAACACAGTTGCAACCCCCTACCACATGCATACCCATCATGGGGGCCGTCATATGGTGGCATAGCAACAGCACGCATGGCGGTATGTGTGTACACCATGTGTTTAAACACCTGCCCACATGCATGTGTGCAGGTGCTGGTCACAGGTGTGTCACACACCATCCTACCCTGCCGTGTGCATACAGTCTGCTATGTCACCTTTACATGACAGCGCTGCCATAATGCATACCCATCGGCCATGTGTCATCGACCATATGTCACATGGCCACTGTAACCCCTACCACCTCCCAAGTGCATATATTGGCACAGCTGCCAGATACAGTGGTGGTACGCAGGATGCACTACATACCGCTGCACACCTGCACATATCCCATATAGCGGGTGTGGCATTCCTAGCACCAACATGTGTGCAGGAATGTGTGCCCATGTATGCCACAGATCGGGGGGAATATGTACCACGTGCCACACATCACTGTACACCATGGTAGAGATCTGTACATACCTCAGTGTGGGGTGCATGGATGTGGATGGTGCAGTACATGCAACACGTCATCCCTCTGTGTAGACATGTGTGGTCACCACCATGTCAGTGTCAACATGTGTGTATGTCTGCTGCCTGTTGTGAGGGTGTATGCAGATATAGTGTTGTGACTGGACACTAACCACACAGGGTGACCATCCCGTACTGGTGCTGCATTGTACAGCCCTGTCAATGCCATACTTGTGAGCCTTACTGGCCACCTGTGCAAGACCGCCCCCTGTGACATGGCGCGTGGGTGCATTGTATTGTGCGGGTGCTGACCACACAGGCAGGTGTCCCCATCTGCACACAATGGGGTGTGTGCCATAGTGGTGTACGCCCCGCGATTGCGGACATATTCCTGTACTGGTACAGCATCCAACTGCTGCACACCGTGCACCACAGCTGACAGGTGACACCTACGGTCAGTTGCCAGCACACTGTGTACGACACCTGCAGAATGTCACCATAACTGTACTGTGTCATGCCATGTATGTGATGTCTCTGTCCACCGTAGCCTGTGGCACTGACCACAGGCGTCAGGTGCAGTATATGTGTGGACATGTGCGTCATGTACCGTGTAAGCAACGTTACACTATATCTGGCTTCGTGCTCCGCAGGTTTACATGTAGAACCTCTCTTCTTGCAATCTCAACTGTCTGTTCTCTATCACAAAAGCTCTGCACCTGCTCCCATAGTATTCCTACATAGGTAAAGTACATGTATACTAGATGGAGGACTACACTAGCCTAGAATCCCCTTGAGTACCCACTTCCCTATAGGTGCCTTCTGACCCAGTTACACAGCAAATGCATTCACGTTCTCTGGCATGTCGAAGGGTCAATTGCTAGCGACCTCTCCTGTTCAGATGGTGAATCTGGGCGTCCTGGGCAATGTTACAGGTGCCTCATGGACATGGACAAGCCACACCTCCCCCACTAAACATAATACATGTGAGAGATGCAACTATATAGCCAGACAGGGGGCTGAGCTCTCTCAAACCATGACCGGCAAGACCAAACGGGAGGGGAAGGACACCATGCACACCACAAACCCAGTGTCACATGTAACTATCACAAATGCTAAACAAACACATGAACACACTAAGACATACTTGGAGGCACTGTTAAAACATGTAATGAACCTAACGAGGCCTCTGAAGCAGACACCCAAGCAACTGCCACCACAAGACATAGGACATGCAACACATAGTTCTCAACGTCAGTGTGCTAAACAGTCACAGCCCCAAAGGCCACACACAATGCCAGACACACTTGTAATGGGTGACGCCACAGTCAGACACACCGACGTCCCACTCACCAGACTGAACAAGGGAATGATCACAGTAGGCTGCCTGTCGGGTGCTGGAATCCGCCACATAACACACGCACTCAGGTCACTCCGCAGCATGTACAAGTATGACGCGGTCACTGTCCATGCTGGTGTCAACGACCGGAGACATACCACCCTGGGATACATGAAAGGAGACATAGAGGGGCTCTCAGATTGTGTAGCCCAGGCCAGCATGTCCCTGACCCTGGGCAGTATCCCACCCTCACCAAGTATGATGCCACTATACTGGCTCCAAATGATCACCCTTGATAATGTGCCTGGTTACCGGTGTCAGTCTGAGGGGATCCAGATTCCTCTTGCCTGGGATGACATGCTTGGCACGCCATGCCCCTTCTCAAGGGATGGCTCGCACCTGTCGCCCCTGGTCTTCAAGAGTTTGGCTAAGGCTCCTGCCACCCCCACAGTGCCCACTGCAGGCAAGGCTGGAATGATAAACCTACCACCCTAGACTACAAACCTGGAGAAAAGAAAGGGTACTACTGCTCAGTGCCAGTAGTCTACGCCCAAGCTGCACGCCCTCAAATGCCCTCCTCAGTATGGAGGACATCGATGTCAGTGCTGTGACTGAAACATTGTTCAGGGCTCCTGAGAGCATCCCAGCACTATCAGGTCATACCTCATATCACGCATTCAGGACCATAACCCGGACCGAACACAGAAGGAGGGGGAGTCTCCATTTCCATGAAGGATACCCACACCTCCAGGTTGGTAGAAATGCATGTAGCAGTGGGGACCATCCAGGTGCAATTAACCATGGGTAGGACTGCCCTACAGTTTGTTGCATGCTACAGACCACCCTCCCAAACCCAGGATACCCGCACAGCCTTCCTGAAGACACTGGGGAGTATGAATGCTCTCACAACACCATCATATTGGGTGACATCAACCACCCATACATAGACCGGGAACATTACCCAGGACACAACACCCTACACCAAAGGTTCCAGGTGTTCATAAACCCGAATGCTGTGGAACAACCATGCACCATACCCACAAGGGGAGGAACTATACTAGTCCTGATCATCACACATGGGGACGACATGCTCCACACAGGATGTACATCCCTCAACGGTGAGGTCAGACCATATAGTGAACTCACTCGAGATCCGCATCCTGCACCCAACACCGGCAAGGGAGACCACAGTGAAGACCTCTCTACAGCGAACCCCACACGTCATACGACTGATGTGGTACCCTACAAGGCCTCCATGCCAGTGGTAAACACAGGCCACCCTGCTGAAACCCTTACAAATGCCTTCTATGAGCACCCCCAGGAATGTCTGGATCAAGCGATCCCTGATAACATCAGGACCTTGTCCACCAAAGGCAGGCACATGGTCTGGTGGACCCCAGCCATTAACAAACCGTACAACAAGAGGTGAAAGCTACTACATGACAGAGCAATATCGCTACCAGGGAAGGCATCACTGATTAATACTGGCGTTAACATACGATCACTCATATAATCATCCAAGGCCGCCTGTGGGACTGGACTTGCAAAGGACACATAAGACAACCATAAGGCCTTCCTTAGCTATGGTAGGAACATGGGTGGAAGCACACAGTTATGCTCAGAATTAGTCCAGAATGGTACAATGATCACTGAACCCACAGACATTGCCAACAAACTGGCAGACAGGTTCCGTGCATACATCTACCCTCCCCCCCCAAGAGGGGACGTATCTATCCCACCAGAGTCTAGCCTCCCAAACATCTCGAATGCCCAGGTGAGAGCTGATATCTGTAAAGCAGTGAACACAGCATCAATGGGACCAGATGGTGTCCCCGGCTGTGTGCTACAAAACCTCAATGAGGCCCTCACCCCGCACATAAGGCTGCTGTTTAATCTTAGCCTTACTACAGGCTATGTACCCGATGGATGGCATACGGCAACTGTGGTCCCACTCCACCAAGGTAGTGCTCCTATGGACTCTGTACATCCCTGCCCTATAAGCTTGACAAGCCTTGTCTGCAAAGCTATGGAGGGGCCCCTAATGGAGCCCATAAATAAAGACATTGGGGAACGACAAATACTGGAACATACCCACATCGGCTTAGTCAAGGGCAGATCCTGCCTCCCGAACCTGGTCGACCTGTTTGGAGGAGTCACTAAGGCCATTGATGGGGGTACGTCGGTTTGCACAGACTACCGTGACCTGGCGACAGCGTTCGAACCACACTCCACGCGGGCATCATAGAAAGGCTCACCAGCGTAGATGTAGAGACATATGTCACACGATGGTTTGCCAACCGGATGGAGGTCAAAACCCACAGGGTTAGTGTTCCTGGTGCCATGTCAGACTCCAAGCTGGTCCCGAGTGGTGGCCCACAGGGCTCAGTCCTGGGCCCCTTCCTGTTCAGCATTCAACTTTCCGATGTGCATGCAAACATAGGGGGATTGTGGCAGACAAGGTATGCAGATGACTGCAAACCGGCCACCATACTCAACACCCCATCAGACACGGACATCCACCTGAGGTCTCATAGAAATGGATAACTGGTGCCAGAGCCATGGCCTGAAGCTACATGCCAGGGAAGGTATAGACCTACCCTTTGGGAAAGACATGTTCACCCCGAATTACCACATAGGTGGTAATCCATTAAACATGGTGGACGTGATCAGGGACATGGGTACCAAACCTGTCGGTAACCTCTCTTGACACTCACATTGCCATTGTGGTTGGGAAGACATTCCACTGTGCCCACCTGGTCATGAAGGGATTCACATCCACATCAGGGAGGTCATTGTACCCCTGTACTCTTCACGCATCAGACCAATGATTGGGTACAACGCCACATTTGGAATGTACCTAACCTGACACCTGCAGCACTCGGAAGGACCTCAAACATTCCGCAACACAGGGATAAAGGTGCTGAAACATATGTCACACACTGCCCGACTGAGGGGACTCCGGCTGTATACCTTCTCATACCGTCTGCTCCGAGGTGATCTGTGCCTGACATACACGGCCATGTCCGACCTGGGTGTCATGGACATGTTCCACCTCCTAGGATCCAAACAACCACGGGCACGGGAGCAACTGACAGAAACCTCAACACGGACATAAATAGGATGTGCTGGAGGGACAGGTTCATCGCCCAGAGACTCCCTACACCATGGAACAGATTCCCAGCCCTTGTGAAGCAGAGCCCCTCACTGACTCTGTCCAAGAGTAATCCTGACGTGTGGATGGGAGATCGTAGGTATGCCCCAGGCATCATCTCTGTGTCACTGCTGGACAGAGGGACAGCAGACCAATGGATATAGTATCCTCATCCTAAGGGGTGGTGAAAGCCACACACACTCTGGCTAGGCTTACACATGCCATAGGGCACATAGCCTGGTATGTACCTATGCACCTATGTACCTATGTAGGCATCCAGGCAGGTTGCGGGTACCTGTGGTATGCTGATATTGCCAGATGTGCCTGTGGGTAACCCACAGCTACACGTGGGGGACTGATAACAGTGCTCCCAGTAGGCACATGCAAGTACACCATATGAGGCATACAGGTTAACAGAACCAACATGGTGCTACACATGTAACCGTCACACATACCATGTACACAGCTCAATGTATGCTGCACCTGCACTACATGGTATGTCTGCTGCATGATGACAGTACACAACCCACGTCACATACGTACCTGTCACTTGTCATACACAACCACTGCAACATACACATCACACACTATGCGTACACAGGTATCACATACACCTCTCACTATCTTGTCCACCCTGTGCATCAGAATATATTTGCATAACTGTGCACCGATGGTGTGGATGACAGTGATGTGGCAGAGGCTTCATCATATGCACAGGGTGATATGTGTGCCAGGGGCATAGGCTGTACCAATGGATGACATCATGTGTGTGTGTAAGGGCCGGTGCATTTACTGGGCATGACTGTGCAGAATGCATGTGGATGTGGTGGAGCCCTACAGTTGTGTCTGCTGTGTGTGGGTATGTGTGTACACAGTTCAGCCATCTGTGATGCCTACACGGGGTATACTTGGCAGCCCCAGACTGTACAGTGCAGGTTGTATGGCTCACTGTGTCCGTCTGTGGCCACGTGACCCGTGCCTGCCTGGGGTCGCACAGGCACTACCGGGTAGAGGTATGGAGTGGCCACTCTCCGACGACACATGTCTGCTGGAACCGTGTCCACACTGGGACTGGCCAGGGCCACGTCCACGTGGCCTGCTGTGTCCTGGTGTGGTTGGTGTAGCACCAGCTGCACTGCTGCTGCTACCGGCACTGTGTGAGTGGGCATGAGAGGTGGCACGCACACGTCGACCTACACTAGGTGGTGTTGCTGGCCTACGGCCACGTATCCTACGCCTCACCCCTACCAGGTGTTCCAGCACAGACAGCTCACGCTCGCGGATTGACATGCCTCGGTCGAGGATTCCAACCATCTCACCTAATCGCCTATCCAGAACATTAGCAATCTGCTGTTGAGCATTCGCCAATGACTGGATGTTCTCATTTAGGGAACGGATTGCGGCCCTGTGCATCCTCTGCCCTTCTTGGTTCTGCCATTCAGCATGTGCCTGTGCCACCATTACAGTCTGGAACATGCGTCTGGTGATACCAGCTGCTGTACCCTGTACAGCAGGTGCATGTCTGCCAGAGGTCCTACTACGAGCAGCACCAGCCACATACCTGTGTGGCACATCACCAGTCATTACACTGGCAACATGGTATGTACCCGCACCTTCTGTAGCCACCACACATTCCTGCTCAATGCCAAAAGACACTGACTGTCCTTCCTCTATGGGCAATGGTGATGTGGTATGTGTCGGCATCAGAACCGTGTGCGGAGATGAAGGGGACATAGGTGGGATGGTAACCAATGGCACAGCTTCTGCCCCTGACAACCCTGTCTGTGCCTCATGCATATGGTCATCACTGCTAGTATCTGTGGGGACACTAGCATCAGATGGACCGCAGGAGGGGAACGCACCTACACCACCTGTGAATACAAAGACATACTGTAAGATACATTACACACACGCAGACACACATGCAGACACACACACACACACACACACACACGCAGACACACACACAGACACACACACACACACACACACACACACACACGCACGCAGACACACACACAGACACACACACACGCTGACACACACGCAGACACACACACGCAGACACATCATGCATGTGATATTGCAGATGGCATGCAGCATTCCCACACCACAGCTCAGTGAATGCAGGCCAGACATTAATAGTGGTAGTATGCATACTGCCCTTGGGTGCACACTAAAACAAGCAGGTGTCATGCAGTACACACATTCATGGTAGTTTGCATGCATCACCGTGATACACCGTGTGGCCACAGGCAGGTTAACAGTACACATGGCTGGTGTCACTTTGACATGTACTCCACCAACATGTGCGATAACATGTGGACATGTGACAATGGTGTCCCGCCACATGCACCACATCATACTGGACGTCACAGTGCAGTGTTATGTGTACAGGCCACAGATAGAATGCATGTGTAACAAAGATGTCTGTGCAGGTGTGGTTGGTGTGAGCCATGTACATAGCTATACAGTGGGGAGTACAGGCACTGTGCCACTGCATGGCAGCAAGACACAGGTATGTTTCTGTGCGATGCATAACATGGACGCATTGCATTGCCATGTCTGCAACACAGTCATGCTGTTCCACAGCATGTATATGGTAGACATTGGTGGCACCTCCAGTGGCTGCAGACAGGCATTCCGGTTGTCTGGTGTACCACATCAAATGTACCGGTGGTCCACTACAGCTATGATCGCACTATGTGTGGACAATGTGCAACGGTGTCTATCCACTCCAGATGTACTGTGTGGCAACATGCCTGTAGGTGTCACCCATGGCCATGTTTGACTGGGTCATGGACAATTGTGTGTGATGGGCATCGTGTACCCATCCCTGTGGTGGCCCATGTGACATACACCCATACAAGTCTGAGGTGTCACAATCCAGAGGGCTATGCAGACAGTGGGGATGTCTGCTATGTCGGGCATAGGTCATGTCATGGTGTGACAATATTGCAGACAGAACACCACGTGCGTGGGACATGTCATGTGCCATGTCACAACGTGTGCACACAATGCAGGGGCATATGTCACATTGGTAACAACTGTGTGTTGGCCAGATCACAGCTCACTATGTGGTACTGTGTGCGTACCACAAATGGCATTCCAATGCATACTACATATGCAGCCATTGTAGAACACCTCCACCATTGTATGCATAGCTGACTGCACATATCACACCGACGGGTTCTGTGGTTTCATGCCGGTGTATCCTAACGGTTGTATCTACTGTACATGGGTGGCATGTGTGTCAGGTGGTGCAACCTGTATACCGTGACTGGAGCAGAACCCAGGTGTGCATGTCATACCTGGCCACATGGCGAATATTTATACACTGTAACATGCCTGTTACTAACAACAGTCTCGCCTGCGACGGACCCATGGCTGTGCAACACGCCAGAGGTACCTGTATAGGGGCGACACAACAGTATAAACATTATCCATGACTGTAGCCACAGTAAGCACTGTGCATGTCACATCATGTACCTGTGTGGTAGCATGTGTTATGCACATGTCTGCAAACACAACGTAGCATACTGTAGTATGCGGCTTGTGTGGCCATATACCTGGCATGTGTTGGTACATTATGTGGTGTACTGTGTCACCCACACCCACGTCAGTTATCATACACATATGCAAGACAGACTTACCAGGCAGCTCCAGGCTCGTTGGTTGGGAGACACCCACCTCCACGATGGCAGCGAGTGTTTCTGCATGATGTTCCCTGGGTGTCCCCAGACTGGCCAGGAGCTCCTCCGTGTGTGAGTGGGTGCTGGGTTGGTGGCCCACCACCTGTTCCACCTTGTTCTCTGGCGATTGTGGCACGCTGTTTCGCGTGCCGACAGGGTCCATGCAGTGTCGGCGTATCTGCTGGTAGGTGCGGTTGTTGCCACCCACGTCGTTCACCCTCCTGCGCATATCCTGCCACAGGTCATCCCACTGCTGTGCTTGCTGTGGAACATGGCTGAATAGCAGGTCATAGTTGTCATGGAGCAACGGTATGATTATGTCATCCTCCTGGTGGCTGAAGGCTGGCAGCCATGAACGTGGCATTATCTGTAAGACATAATGATGGTGACAGGTCACATTTACACTGATGTACTGGCATACCGCTGGACATACATTGCTATGACATGTACGACATCTGCACAGTAATCTCTGCGATGGATCATGGCACTGACACAGCTGACGTGTTGCTGTCACACCGTTAAGCAGCGGGTATCATATCATATCTGTGTGTCAACTCATCACACTGTACACACACCATGTTGATGGTAACCTGCTGTGGACATGTGTACCTGCCTGCACCTGTGTTCATACCAGTTGGCACGTGTCCCAATGTGCACACAGTTCTACTGTTCATCTGGATGCTGTGTATATGTCACTAGGCATCACAAACGCAGCCATTATGGACGTCAGCAGTGGCACTGCACACATACACGTGGACACCTGTACATGCATGTGTTGTGCCATGTACATCTACACATCACTGTACAGGTGTTGGACATCCTGCCACGGCTCACCTGTATTGCACATGTGATTCACATGGGACATTGTGTAATCATATGACATTAGCAGGGATGGTCATACATAGCATGTGCGCACACGTTGTACATGCCAACACACAGCCCCTGTGACACCACAAGGTGCATCAGTGCCACATTACTGCTCTGGACGGTTGATAGTGCAAGTGCCATTTGGCCATCGCACCATGTATGACTGTGATAGCACATGCAGCCTTGCTGGACAGGGCTGCATGGTATGACAGGGTATGTCACATACATGGCACAGGGATGTGTCCCACCTGGGGGGTACTGATATTGGGAGGGTGGCTGTCCATTCCATATGTCATTGCTATGTGTATATGGACATTACACATGTCTATCATCATGATGTGGACAATGGCCTTCTGCAAGGTAGGCAGCATGCTGCTTGGTGGGGTGTGTATGGTGCATGCTGGTATCGCACATCCATGCATAGATATTACCCCTGACAGGTGCTATGTGCTGTGATATTGTTCAACACAGTGCTGTATGTGCCCACACACTGATATCCCATGCACATGGATGGTAGCCTGGCCTGACATGGGTACCACATATGTCTACATCCAGTGCCTGCTGCCACCGCCATGTCAGCAGGTGCATCACACAGCACCATCCCTCCCACAGGGACCATGGTGTTGGGCACAGCATAGGTATCCATGTATGGGGACAGGGATGTTCACATAGCGGGGGCACTGATGGTATCATCCATCAGACCATACACGTATGATGCACACCTCACACACCAGCCCATTCAGTATGTTGTTCGCAACACTGACACAGCTATACTGCTAGGCCAGGGACATTCCCAGATGTACATACACAGATGCATGAACATCTGTCTGTGGCATGGGCTACAATGATGGTGGGGTTCAACACATAACGTGTTTGAGTGTGGCTGGCGCAGATGTTCTGTGCACGTGTCTACATGGTAAACCTGTTCTACAGTAGCCAGCGGTGATGTGCTGTGCACATGTCAATGCTGCACATTGTGTTGGTGTCTGTCTGTCAACAGGCCAGTGGTGGAACACACAGGGGTATTAGTGATCAAATATGCATGCCGCCCTGTACAGCTGTACTACTAACTTCTCAGGTGCTAATGTGTCATGGACATGCACACCTTACCTGGAGAGGTGGTAGTGGGTTGCCACCCGTACCCATCTCCTCTTGTGGGTTGCTATGATCCAACACCCTCTTTGTATTGTATGTTCAGGCTATGCACCTGTGTGGGACATGTGGGCATGCAATTCACTACTGCGTACCTTTGCACCCATTGCACAACATGTCACACAGGTACACTGGCAGCCATACACTTCACAGCTTGATGATGGTACAACAGGTGTTGTACACACGTAACACATATCCTGTGGGACATGGTCATATGTATAGGCATGTCCAACAGTCACGTACCACTGCTACCCCTATATGACGGATATACAGTACATGTGGTGGTACAGCAACTGTCACATGTAGTCATGCAATGCCCCCCTACCTACATGGCGTGGTACTGCCTGTGGGGGATATGCATCTGCATCCATGCTGTGCCCATAGCTGACAGATGTACATTGATATATGCAACATACCTCATTTGGTGTTCTCATGGGTGCATGTTCAACATGGCTCCGCATTGTTTGTGTCTGTCACACAGTCATTGTTGTACATGGTTTACATGCCAGCCATGGCTTACTGTATGTGATTCCATGTACTTCATTGGGATACCATCATTATACATTATAACAGCGTATTCCAGCCATCACATAGCCTTCCTAGATGACACTGTTAGCCAGCCAGTAGTAGGTGTTCCGCCATCTGCACATAGGTCACACAGTACGAGGGCGGCTGACACCCATTCTGGGGACAGGGTGCTGACAGCTGTGGATGGGTGTGATGCTGTCGACAACCATGACTGCACCTGATGGTCACATCTGGATGGGTAACATTCACAACACACACACCTACCTTCACGTAGTAACACATCATCTACAACAATGGACATTCCTGCCAGAACAATGTGTGCAGTATGTCTGTATGACCACTGTAGGCACCACTGGTGGCCCCCAGCATGGCAGCCAACAGCACCAGTGTATATCCCGTGGAACCATGGGTTACACCATTCACAACACACCTGTCTCAGATGACCCTGTCGTGGATCACAGTGCAGTTCCACACATCATGTTACAGTAGGCATCATGCACTGATATGTTGCGGACGTGTGAACAGCTGTGCAACTCAACATATGCACACATGACACATCACCTGGTACAACATATCTCTCATACAACGTGTTATTGTGACCGCCCTGTGATGGCATTACACAGGCTACATGTACTGGGACATGTGATGGCTCACCGGTATATTCACCCTCTGGGTGTGTGTCTAGCCAAGTGTACAGTAGGCAGTGGTCTGAACACAGGGACACTGTACATTGACCTACTGTGTCACTGCAACTGTTGCCTATGCTCATACTGTACTTATACAGGCATGTGGTATCTGACCACTATGACAGTCCTGGTTTACCACACTGCTGTGGCACACATGACCTGCGGCCATCTGCCTGGGGTATGGAGCACACATGTACATCTTCACATGCTATACTGCCTCTGTGGTGGTGTCACATGACTGTCTCCAGCAGGGCTGTAACAGGCAGGCACGGCATGGGGTCATGTGGGACAATGCTTGCACCGTCCACTGTGCTGCACACAAGCAAGGCACACACACTAGTACACCACTCACATTTATCTGCAGTGACTGGGACCTGCCTCCATGCTCTGTGCAGCACACCTGCAAGTACAGATTGTACACGGATCGTACCTCCCAGGCACATACCTGGACTGCAACACACACAGGTGAGGGGATCCCACATCACACAGTGTTTTGCACACATCCTGGATATTTGCCAAACACAATGCATCATAGGTGCTCAATGTGCAGATACCCATGTTTGCGACCACTAGACACATTGTAACATGCAACAGAGTTTACATTGTACACCACAGGTTACATGCTGTCTGTGTTGTTATACTGTACATTGGGCCTCAGACAGCTGATACTGCCATGTGCTGACAGCAACCCACACTTCCCTAGAATGGACACCCATGTACCTACACATGCTTGAGGCATGCACTCCACCCAGCTGGATGACACATTACACAACACATACCATACCTACACTACCCTCAGCATGCACAATACCTCCATGTGTCTGGTGTGTTGAACCTGGGGTTATCCCCCCTTTGGTGGATGAACACATATGCTTCACGGCCCTGCTAGCCACACCCTGGACACACACCCATTGCAGCATACACGGAACATGTATACTACAGCCAGTACTACTGACGTCTGCTGACAGCAGTTGTTAATGGCATGACACTCCGGCAGATGGGCAGTGTACATACATATGCTGACACATACCACAGTGCACTTCCGTAGCATGTACACAATGGTAGGGACCATGCTATTCCACACAGAGACATGGCGGTACTGACCTTTTCACAGACGCCACGGTGGTGGTCATGTTCCATGCACATCTGATGTATGGGCACATGTGCAGGATGTTGCACGGTGGTGTATATTCACATGTGTGGGGTGCATCACTTGTCAGCCATGATGGGTCCTCGTGGTCCATCACATGCTCCAAGGCTAGCTACCTACACATGACTGCCACACATTGCAGTGTGGGGCCTCAGGCAGTGTGGTGGTATGTCTGTGTTGTTTGGCTACATCCACATTCAATGTCACATACAATAGTCACCCAGGCATTGCAGACCGAGATAATGTTGGCAACATGCCAGGCGATGGTGTACTTACCAACAATACACACTCTCACTCACTACAGGGTTGCAATCCATACATGGACATTGTAGTGTCCCTGTGGACACATACATGGTACTGACATGCACGCGTTATGTCCTGGGACACTGGCCCGATGTCACCTTCCGATGTCCCTAGCTGTTATGTCCCGCCAACCTGTTTGGTATGTGTCTCCACACCAGCCCACTATATTCACTGCTAGCCTGTTGTCGGACATTGTGTACCTTGACCACCACACAGCCGCATCTATCACACTACACATGGGTGGCACTGCATTGCACGTGTGGGACTGCATTTGTACACCCATGACTGGACCGTTCTGTATGGCACTGGGGCACATCCTCACGAACGTGCTTCACGCACACATTGATAGCCTCCATGCCTTTCCTGGCACCCTTGTTGGAATTCTGTGTGCCACAGAACGCCACATACACATGCTGGCCACCTGTCGTACCATTGCATGGGTGGTTGGGGTGGTACAGAGGGCAACAGATCAGACGTTGTCCTCACATTGCCCTTCAGCACCATTCCACGTTCTGGTATTGGCAACGTACACATCCACCTGCACATCATACCCTGTGTCTCAGGATGTTAGGCTATATGACTCCTGGACAGGACACACAGTGGTGCAAGCATATCATACTACCTACAACATGTCAGGTACATATGGCATTACACAGTCCTCAGTCATGGGGCCCCTCATTTTCACTATTTGGTTACATACACAACATGCTGTCACAGAGTACTGTCCATGCCTAGATATCCCACATCTACATACCTGGCGCCATTATAGCTCCACCAGCTCATACCGATAATGACCATATGGGTGTCAGTGTGGCAGATACATCATGTGGGTGTCATGGCATCGGATGCATGACACATGGTGCATGCACATCACCTTTGCATAGCAACATTCACCCACTGACTATCACATGGATACTGGCCCCGTACATGCATATCACATTGTACATGGTTGCTGTACACACAAATGCCCCACACGGTCCTGTGGTTACCGTATTCCACTGTGGCATGGATACACTTCTGCAGGGCCACACCTATCTGTACTGTGTGTGATGCTGGTACATAGGTAGCCATTGTACCTGTGGTATACACACATCTACACACGGTCAAGGGTACAATACCACATTCATGGTGTACCTTCCACAATGGCTATGACTTTACATGGCACAGCATTGTCATGCCACGATGTGTACCAGGCTCGGACAGTTTACATTTGCGGCTGACAGATGGAAAACACATCTGTACACATCTGCATACCACATACACAAGGGTGTCTTCTGCTCTGACACGGACCATGTCCTCCGCATTACTGATGCATATACTCCTCATACATGACAATTGCAGTGGGCAGTGTGAACGGACTGCTCATGGATATGTGCACACATGCCACACTGCATGGGCTGGGCTTCTGTGTTACTTCCGCAGACACAACACACACCATGCTGTGGAACATAGGTCCTGTGCACATCCCACAGGGACACACAGTGGCACTGTTCATGTGATAGCTCCCTTGCTGTTTGAGTGACACATAGTCATGGTACCACCACAGCAGCAGTACTGTGTAAACATGCAGTTGACACCCGCCTCTGCTGTTCACTGGACACTACCATGGGGAGGTGACACTACTGTGTACACTCCACATGTGTTTACACATGGACCTGCCAGACTTCATTGTTGCCCACATTGCACCTGCTACAGATAGTTTGGGCATGGTTACTTGGTGTTCCTTCCATTTCGGATGGCTATGATGCTACTACTCTGTCCCATACCTACAGGCCTTATGTATCCTGTTATTGTACATACCAATAGGCAATACCTCCATTATGCATGATATGCCTGTGATACTGTGTATGATGTCTGTCATATCCACCATGACAGCTTTACATTACACATAGTTGACATAGTATCCCCTACTGCAAGGCATACGTGCACGTCGGGTGCACATTACGTATGACATCGATGGTATATGCCCATACACATTTGTGCTGTGACAGTATACATACATGTCCTATCCCCTGCTATGGCACTTCCTTGTTGGACATCCACTGCCAGCATCGGTGTGTGGTCTGGCATTGTTCTCTCTTATGCCCCCCTGTGGCAGCCCTTGCGGTGTCCCGGCTGTGTACATGATGTCCCACTGCTGTGCACACGGTGTCCACAGTCGTTGGTATGCTCAGCATGATAGCACTACATAACCACCTTTCACCACTCTCTGCATTATGGACAAGTATCATTACTTACAAACACCATTCCCATACAGTGCAGCTTTGTCATACACATCATGCGTTACACACCCGTACATATCGTGTGCTCTACATTCCTTGTCGGTGTTTCATTCCGTTTTTCATTCCGTGTATCAGTATTCCTATTTATTACTCTTTCCGTTGTACACTGCTGGTTCGGTATGAGCATACGGTTTGAATATCCTGGGAGTCATCCTTATATTCGTCGATACCTGCAACATGTGGGTTCATCCCACCAATTGCTGTTCCTCAGTGTGTAATTGTGCGCATATCACCTGTGCATCTACTCCATTTGGACATTACGCATCGTAACTGGGGTATGGTTGGATTCCTCACCTGGGCATTGGCTATTTGCCCTACCTTCGTGGAGATGGTCTGTATTGTGTTATGTTATGTGTAACTGCAGCCTCTATGTGTGGCGACAGGTACATTTCGCAGTGGTGTTAGCCGTGGATTGTGGATGTTGGGTATGGTATTAGGTTCGACATGTGGGTGTCCCTGTCCTGACGGCGTCTGTTGATGGCGTTTTGCATTCGGATGTATAACATAGCTGTTGTATTCCTTTAAACAACACATGCAAGTATGCATCCGCTGTTGATTGTGTTTCCCACGCGAGATGTTGCGGTTATGCAGATGTCATTGACTGCCTGTATGTTTGTGCTGCTATTACGGCTTGTATCCCTTTAATATGTACAATGGGGAATATCGGAGGTTGTAGGTGATGGATACGGGTTGTGGGCCTTGCATCTCTACATACATGGTATGGTTGTCTGTGTGCTCCATCCCTGCCTGGGGAGTTGACAGTTAATTGTCTGTTGGTCTGGGAGTGTAGGTTGTGTTGTTGTCATGTGGTGTTGGTATCACCTGCTTGTGTGCTTCCTGCATGTATTCCTCCATCACATCTGTGGTATATCAGCGGTTGTTTGTACATGACGACTGTCCCTTGTCATTCTGTCCCAGATATTTACAGTCATTGTGGTCCTGTACTTGGGATGGCCTGTTTGCCAGTGGTTGCCACCTATTCAGGTGGGGATTGCTTGTTTGACACTTGTAGAACACACAGCGGTGTTTACGGGCCGATACGTGGCCACGGTCAGTACCGAGGTAGCACATACGTATTTCCGCGGTACATAACTATTGCTGTGTGACTTTGCCGACGTATCATTTTGCAATTAGCATATCGGTGTCATACATACGGTCATGATTAGTACATACGTCCTTTCCATTTCCTGTGGGGTAAATTCCTGTGCTACATTCTGGGACATTGTCACTTTGCATCGTTATACGTCGCCACATGCCTAGCCAGGGTGGGGCTCTCACTACTACTTTGGGACTACTGGTGTACATATGCCTGTGGCTAATGTACTGTATGCCTACACATATTATTCCACTCTGCCTCTAACATGGCACCAACATACACATATTACAGAGACACACACATTACACTCGCACAGCGACACACACAGCACCCTCACCACACACATACACATACTACGGCAGTCACGGGGATGATTGCACACAGTACCTGCGTGGCCCGCATCACCGGCGGCGGTGTCTACCTCCCCCCTCATATCATCATAGTATTATCTGCGCATGTACTGTTACTGTATTGTGGCCTGGCGATCATTCCGACTTGCGGTTATGCATTTCAGTATGTTGACCTTTCCATGGTTGGCGGTATCCTCTTCTGTTAAACCTCCTGGATGCTCAGGTTGTCATTTCACTATGTATACTATGTACAGATATTGCGTGTTACATCTCTGTCACCTTACATCCCTCTGATTCCCTGTCTTACCTGAAGTACTTATATGTATATGTGTACATATATTTCTATATATGTAATTATATCTATCTACATATCTGTATATGCACATATATACATGTTTGTATGTATACACCTTGCGTCGAACGTGGCAGCATACAGCAATGCCGTCTGCTGTAGGACCCGCGTACAGTTCAGGTGTTGGCGTTCCATGCTCCGCTGGCTGTTGGGTGTACAGTGTTTGGGTGCTGCCTATGTTGGAGTCACACATGGGGCCACCCATACGGTACACTTTACGGGTGGTCATGTTTGTGTGCCGTCCATTTCACTGTGTGTGCAGGTAGGGAGGTGTCAGTCCATGGGGCCTACGCTGTCAGAGTATGTGCTATACGTTCCCTCTTTGCCAGGGCATAGGCATATTGGGTACGCCTCCGCCTGCCTACTGGGGCTGGCACAGTGTGTTCATGGTCCTGAACCCTCTGTGCCTGGACTGGCATTGGCAGTTGTGGTGGGCTTTGTGGCCCTTCACCATTATGTCCCTGCAGCAGCTGCTTCCGCAGGATCATATTATGTAGCATAGCACATACTATGAATATGTGGGCACATGTGCCTGGAGAGTACTGCAGGGCTCCACCAGATGTATCCAAGCACCGGAACCGTGATTTCAGCATCCCAAACACACGCTCTATGATTATTCTGGTTTGTGCGTGTGCCTCATTATGGCGTTCTTGCATGTGTGTGTGTGCATTTCTGATGGGAGTCATCATCCACGGCTCCAGTGCAGAGCCAGCATCCCCCACAAGGTGTCCTTGTGGGATGTCCCCCCTGGCGAATACCTGGTACAGCTGTGAGGCATGCCAGATATGGGAGTCGTGGTAGCTTCCAGGGCTGCCAGCACACACATCCATGATAATGCCCTGCGCATTGCACATGACCTGGCAATTGATGGAGGGGAATCCCTTGCGGTTTATGTAGCGTCTACCCTGCTCCCCAGGTGGTGACTTGATTTGTATGTGTGTACAGTCTATCGCACCCAGTACCTCCGGGTATTGTGCCACACGGTGGAAGTGGCACATATTGCTAGCCAACTCCTCCTGAGATCTGGGGAAGTATATATGCTCATTGGCATGTGGTAACATGGCATCCAGAAACTGGTGTAGTACCCTGGATGCTGATGCCTGTGAGATGCCCATTATATCCCCAGTTGGCCTTTGAAAGGTACCTGTGGCCAGTATTTGCAAGCTTACACATACCTTTGTGTCCACTGGGATGGGCTCCCCTCTGTTGTTTCTTGTTCTCAGGCGTACGGCACAGCTCCACTATTTGCTGTAACGTGTCCCTATCCACCCTGTAACGCCCTACAATCTCCAGGTCTTGTAGCCCCTGGTAGGTTACCCTTGGTCTGAACACTCTCCTTCTCCTCTGAGGCCTACGGTAGTTGTCGGCACCCTCCTCCACAACACCGTTTGTCTCTAACACATGCTGATGGATCACGGCCACGGCAACACCCAACATGTACATTTTAAAAGTTCCCCGTTTGTTTACACCTATGGTGCGGCGTTTGGGAATACACGGCTGTGTGTTGTGTGCATTCACACTTTATACTGTTGTGCTGTACACCCGGTGATGTCATAGGGTGTGTCTGCGCGGCCGTATCTGGGGATTATCTTCCGTGTTTTACCGTTGGCACTGCAACGCTGTTGCCTTTGGTGTTGCATTACTCTTGCCTGCAATGGATTACCTTTCGACCTTCCCTTACTGTTTCTGCACGTTGCACCTACTATTTCCTGGCATGCATCCTGCAGAGCCCTGTCATGTGTAGTTTCTGGGACATGGCATATCATGCTTTGTGTGCCGCCGTTATGCTGCCTGTCTACTTGGCTCTGCTGTGTCAGGTCTTCACTCTTTGCAATCTGCTACCTACCCTACTTTCTTTGCATTCATATGCCTCCCCTATCCCGTTTTGCAGGTTTCTGCATGCAGAGTTGTCAGCTGCTGCCGATTGGCCTTCGTGGGTTGATTAGTGTTGATTGCTCATTACTACTCCAATTACACTGCTTCCGCATTTCCTCATATTCTCAACATCACCTTCCTGTTTCCGATGTTATTTGCGGGCGGCCACATGACTGGGTTAAGGGAACGTAGTCATCCTTGTGCACATGCACCTCTGCGCGCATTGTGTGCTCTCAGCTCAACTAGTTCCCCACACGCCGGTCCTGCAGCTGTGATGTGCAATGTACAGCCCAGGTTTGCTGAGCTCCAATGTGCTTCCTCCTACAGTGACACACCCCTCTGCAGGTGACATGTATTCCCTCTGAGCCACTCCTCGGTGTATTACCACTGCGCCGTTTGGTACAGCCTTACGCCGGCGGGGGTTTTGCGATTCAGTACTATCTGCCTCATTTGCATGGCATTGACTACTAATTCATAGTTACCATGCCGAACACTGCCACGAGTCCTTGGCAACCCTTGCACCGTGGTTGTGGCTTTCCATGCATACCATGGTGTATTGTGGCTGTGAAGCTGATGTGTATTACGCTGCTGTTTTATAACATTGTCATATTATTTCATTGTTTGCACCTTCCGCAGACATGTCCTGGGGTTCTGCTGTGAGTTTCTGTGGACATACCATTTATGTTATTATTTACATGTTGTGCATGTTTTCTTTTGACATTCTCTGTGTCTTTCGCCATTGGCATATGGCAACAGTGTGATACCTGACGTTGACAGCCTTCCGTTACTCCTATGTTATGTTTGGGAAAATGTAAACCGTGTTTTTTTGGTTTACATTGCCGTGGCCTTATGCTATGCCTGCGCCACTTCGTGGATCACTATATGCCTTCATTTGCATGGTGCAACACCGCACATGGGATGTTTAGCATACCTACGCTGGAGGCGGCGCAGATCCGGCGCACGCCGGTAGTGCACGTGGGATTGGATCGTACCTGAATCGCTCTGCGGCCATATTTGGCATTGTAACGCCTACGCTATGCGTGCGCCTGGCACAAGGTTCATGAATCCCGGGGTCAGTGATTCAAATGAGGCCACATTAAGGTTCAGCTCAAGATTCAAAGTACCTTGCTTAGAATAGGCATACTGCCACCTAACTAGGAGACTCCCTGGGAATGGTCCCAAGCAATGAAGACCGATGGCCATATGACCACATTTCTCAGCTCGGTTTAGCACCAGTAAGCTGCATGGAGCAACTAGATGGACTCAATACCAGCTAGGTATATACTGGATGTTTGATGTGATGCCAGACAAGTGACTGGAAAGTGCAAGTGAACGTAAAATTGACTATTTCAAATGAAGGAAGACCAGACTTTGGAGGATTAAATGTCACTTAATTGCATGGAAAGAGGCAGATTTTTGTATGGAGTTCACAAGTGCCAGCTATATTTAGTTGACTTTAACTCATTCTATAGTCATGGCACTGGAAACAGACTTCTTGAGTGATATTGGCATCTCTTACTCTGCAGCTAACTCTCAGGATAATACCTGATGAGATGTATGGATACTGGCTAGCCCTGGATGCGTATCAAGCAATTGAAGTTTGTACAAGTTATTGATACATAGCCTCAATCTTATTATGAGTCATGGAATGGAAAACTATGTATGGTGCTTGCCCATAAACACCTAACATTGGCATGATGTTTAATTGTAGTTCTATTCTGGGGTTTCATCAGTCATGACCAAGATACCTGAAGTGGCAGGATTTGGAAGAACGGCTTACCTGACACAAACCCTTCCATGCGTTGAATTGTTAATGGACATCTGTGCTAGCAATTAGTCCTCCAGAAGCAACATTCTCCTTAAAGAAAACAATGTGGCAACTATACCTGGCAACAGTGCACTTTATGCAAAATGTTTATGACCAACTTTCTAGATACCTTCAGGCCTATGGCTGCATGTTCTGGATACAGATCCAGAGAATGACTGTGCTGCATTCAAACACCACTTGTTAATGAGTATGGTCAAATGAACAGAGCAAGGGCAATGCTGGCTAGGGGAAACTCAAACAAGAAGTGAGTGTGCCCTTGGAATACTTATCCAATACTTCTGTGGAAAGAGTTTAGTAGCAGTGTCCACAAGATATTCTCCCTTATATTTAGGAAAGACAGGGAAATAGTGGCAAATAGATCATGTTTAACACATCAACAACTGAGATGATAGGAAGGAGCTGTGGCCAAAAATGTGGTGGTGTTTGACAAGTGTTAATTGCAGGACCTGCCTTTGAACATCAATAGTGAAGAAAGTGTTTAACTTAAAGAAAGAGGACTTCCACACAATGCTGATTGTAGTGGACTCTCTCAGGATTTGACCAACAGGTAGCAACATGCAAAGAAGAGAGCATCTGTTGAAGTCACTGAAGCTAAGATTTAGGAAAGGCATGTGTTTGGCAAGGCCATCAACAATAATGAATGGATGACCTCAAAGGCATTTGCTGAATAAGGAGAGGTAGGCAGGAAATTCCCAAGGCTGTTGTTAATAAGGAAATAGAATCATGACATCAGCTAGTGACACAGAAGGTAAAATGAACACTTAGAAGGACTCATAAATCCTGAGGACTATTGTGTACTATAAGATCAATAACCAGACAAACTTTTAAGCAAACACATCTGCATGTTCTTGCTGTCATGTTTAAGTCCCTAATAGTGCTCACTCCCAAATTGAGCAGGGGCATACATACATAATAATTTTGGAGTAATTTTTTGTTTACCTCTCCAATAAAAAAACTTACCTTAAAGGTAGGTAAATTGGCACTTTGTTTAAACTGAAGTGGTATCATATTCCATACACTGGAGATGTGTCGAGTTAAAAAGCTGTAATAGACTTATTGCCATTGTTTAGGGCAGTCGCAGTGCTTATTCTGCAAGCATCAGTCATAAGCCCCTCTGAATAAGCTCAAAATAAACAGCTTGAGTAGAGGCCTGGAAGATGCAAGGATGGTATTGAAGAAAATGCAGGTTGGTATGCTGTCTGTCCCCATGGAAGTATTATGTTTAATTTTTAACAGGATGTCTAAGACTTCATCCAAAGTGATTTCTGAGGAAATTAAATCTTAAGGAATAATAGGGGAAACAATTTAAATAGTTGGGGTGAAATTAACACTAAATGTGTCTGCTAATATATCAGCTATTTTCTTGAAATTGGAACTGGTGATATTATTATGGATGAGTGCAGTGCTCTGCTGGACATTATTCCCTGATTTACGGACAGAAGCAGAGAACAATCTGCAATTTCCTTTGGTATCTGTGGCAATCTTAACCTCATATTCCACTTCTTACATTCTTTTCTGGCATGCTTCATTGTGGCTTTGAGGTAATGGATGGTGCATCTTACAACTTTTCGTTATTTTCCTTGTTTTGTTAGACAATTTATTAATATGGGTTCCCAACAAAGTGGTTTATACCTAATTTACCATTATATTTCTTGCAGGTGGGTATGATTTTTTCTCTACAATTGTTTAGGTGCTGGTAAAAGTTGAAGGTTATCTCTGTTATGGAGGATTATTGGAAATTTGGATTAGAT
The DNA here is from genome assembly GCF_019279795.1 of Protopterus annectens. Lineage (NCBI taxonomy): Eukaryota > Metazoa > Chordata > Ceratodontiformes > Protopteridae > Protopterus > Protopterus annectens. The sequence continues at coordinate 1,863,201,111 of NC_056737.1, forward strand.
GCTATACAAGCTGAGATAAGTTTGCCCTAGTAAAGGCCCTGAAGGCAAATTCATTTTGGTCTTGAGGTGGAACCACTGGGTCTTATAGAGAAGATGACTGGTTTGTGTTCAGATTTAACCAGAGCTGAGAAGATGGGAGAAAAGGCAGGAACTATTTTGGTAAAAACCATGTCTAGGATATAAAAGTCTCTAGTGGGTAGTTTTCCAATTTGTTCTAATGCTTAATAAATACTTGTCTCACTGTTCCAAGCAAGTGTGATATGTTTTTTGGTTTTGGTTATACTTATTCATGGTTAGTAATTTTATTTTAATATTAAGACTGCTTCTTGATGTGTGCAATGACTGTATGGCTTAATGAGGAATGTAAAAGTTGCAGACTCCAAATCTGACCTTAAGGCAGTGACAAGTGGAGTGCCACAGGGTTCCATCCTGGGAGCTCTCCTGTTTGGTATCTACTTCTCTGAAGTACAGGCTAACACAGAAGGCCTTTGGCTGATGAAGTTCGCAGATGACTGCAAACTAGGAGCCATAGTCAAGTCCCCAAATGATGTGGACATCCTACAGAAGGGCCTCACTGAGACAGATGCCTGGTGTCAGAGCCATGGCCTCAAGCTCAATGCCAAAAAGTGCAGTGTCATCCCCTTTGGTAAAAACTCTGTACCCATGAACTACCACATAGGCAGCAATCTACTTAACACTGAATGCATGATAAGAGACCTTGGGACCCAGTGGACAGTAGTCTCTCCTTTGATAGTCACATCGCCACAGTAGTCAGGAAGTCCTTCTGTGTGGCACGCCTCATCATAAAAGGGTTCTCATCAAGTAACAAAAGGTTATTGTTCCCCTCTACTCGTCACTCATTAGACTCATTATAGAGTACAATGCCCCTTTAGGAATGTACCTCACAAGACATCTGCAGCAGCTGGAAAGGCCACAGAAGTACCTCACAAAGAGGATTACTGGCCTCAAAAAAATGCCCTACACTGACCGCCTCAAAAAACTCTAGCTTTACTACGTAGCATATCGCCTATTCCAAGGTGATCTCTGTCTAACATATAAAGCTATGTCAAACCCAGAGCTGTTGGACATGCTACACCTAAAAAAATCCCAATCCCTCCAAGATACACACTCTAGGGACCTAAACCTTGTCACCACAATAAACAGGACACGCTGGAGGGATAGATTCCTGCCCCAGAGACTTCCTATACTCTGGAACAAGCTACCCATCTATGTCAAGCAACGTTCTTCATTAGCACTCTTCAAGAAAAATCTTGATGAGTGGATGGGAAATAGGAAATACACCCCAGGGATCACTCCTGTGTCTCTGCTGGACAGTGGCACAGGAAAATAACTTTCTTTGGTGGTGTAAGCTATGGTACCTTGCTGGCTAGGCTTACATAGGCCCTTGGGCCAATAGCTTAGTACCTACTTATGAACCTATGAACCTATGAACTACAGAATGCCCCTGCTATACTTTGTGAATTATCAACCTCTGAAACTAATACAATTATGGTGGATTTATCAGTTTTGATACAGCAGCATAGCCAACAATTGCCTACCCTAGTAAGTTGTTTAACACCTGGTGAAAAAAAAACAGTGCTTAAAATTACCATCTGTGTCTGCGAATATTAGAACTCTGCAACAAATATACAATAACATTCTACTGTGCCTGTAGTACTAGCTTCTTTACAATCTCTAACAAAGGTGTATTCTATAGATAACTGCCAGAATAAGGCACCCAACCCTGAATTTATGAATGAACCAGCAAGTACAGGCCATCACTTTAATCTGGATACTCAGTTGCATTTATTTGAGAAAAAAAGTCATGAAATTCAAAACATTGCAGCTGGATGTTACATGTTTTAAAATGGTTCCAAATGGAATATGAGTGTGGAAATTCCCTAATGGGATTACTAATGATTCAGTTTTATATGGAGCTTATTCACCTACTCAATAAAATTGTTTTAAATTATAGATATTTTGCTTGTTATAACAGTGATGAAATTGGTGTTTGGCTGATGCGATTAAGAAAGTACACCATACTATGCAAAAGACTTCCTATCTGAATTCATGAAAAATTAATTTGATGATTTTTTGAACATGTCATAATAAACATGAGGTAGTTTCATTTATGAAGAAAAAAAAAACAGGGAGAGACAATCATGAGTATTCTGAGAATAAAGCTTATCTCATTAATGGAATAAAAAGAGATGCCTGAGGATTCAGCAAGCTCTGCACGGCGTGCAGGAATAGTGCAGGAGCTGCTGGAGGCAATATGGCTGGTGTGCGATCCAGGAATAAGCTCCCGGGATGTGCATGAGTGCTTCTGGATTATTCCTGCATGGACACAACCCCTGTATGCACATTACTGCATTTGCAGGTGAAAACCATGCAAATTAGGTGAATTTGCGATCCAAGGAAGCTGGCAGCCAGCCGTACAGTACTACTAGTGTAGTCTGCAGAAATGTACTCAGATAGTAACTGAGTACATTTCTGCAAACTACAAAATGGAGCCATGACAGCTGCAAATAAAGGCTGTGTATAAAGTGGAAAGCATGCCAATGGCCAAATACATGGCCATTGGCATGGAAAACAGTTGCAAAAAAAATTTAACTTTTATTTTTTTTAGCTGATTTCGACTGTTTAATCGTAGGTCAGTGGCACGCAAATGGGATCGGGATGAAAATAATAATAAAAAAAAACTTGAAATAAGCATTCTATCCAAAATCACAATTTTGTCATTATACTCAATGGCAGGCAGAAGACAACATGGCCAGTGAATAGTGGTTGCTAAGAGGGAAGGCTCATCGTGGGACTTGTAATTGGGCATTAGCAGGCAATCCTATGCAAATGAGGGGAATGATACTGAATCCTAGCTCCCCCCTCATGGTCCGCCTGCACCCAAACGTGTCAGTGCAGGAAGACCATGGTGCAAGTCTAAGAGCTAGCTGACATCATAGAGGGGTGTGTTAGTCATACTGTAAGCTTATTGGAGCCTTGTGGCTCGGGTTTGCCCTTAGCTTAGCAGAGCTAAGTAAGGGGGTGTGTCTGAAGCTGCCTAGCACTCTTTACATTGCCAAACAGGTGTGTGCGCTGCACACCATGTTTTAAAGGGAAAAAAAGGAAACCAGGAAATAGCAGCTCCATGCACATCTGAGCACTGTGTTTGTGCGGCGCGCCCCTGGGCTTAAACAGGAAGGCAATGGGAAGGGAAAACAGCAATAGGAAGGTAATCAAGGAGAACTAGCATAGCTGGCAGGTGAAATGTATCAGAATCAGCCAGTTATACAGGCAGTAGCCAATCACACCACTATAAACTATGCAAACACCTTTCTGTCTATTTTTTTTCCATTAACTCTACACCACCGGTGTACACAAGCGGGAAAATTTACCAAACAAAAGCAACAAAATGATAGGGGCTGCAGCAGCTATTATAAACCAACATGTGGAAGAGGCTGAGGGTGGTGAGGATGAGAATGCTGATGACCAACCCACAGTGAGGAGAAGCAGAAGAGGGTACAGACCCAGGGTAACCTACCAGGGGCTACATGAGCTGGAAATAATGAAGTGCTATAGGGTGGACAGGAACCTCCTACAGCAAATTGTTGAGCTGTGCCAGCCACACCTCACACCCAGAATCAGCAATGGGGAACCCATCCCAGTGGATACCAAGGTATGTGTAGGCCTAATAATACTACCCACAGGTACCTTCCAAAGGCCAACTGGGGATATCATGGGGATCCCACAGGCATCAGCATCCAGGGTACTCCACCATTTCCTGGATGCCATGTCAGCACATGCCAGTGATCACATATATTTCCACCACAGTTTTGAGGTGTTGGCCAGCAATATGCGTCTCTTCCACCAAATGGCAGAATACCCCGAGGTAGTGGGTGCTATAGACTGCACTCACACATAAGCATCAAAGCACCACCCGGTGAGCAGGGTAGGGTCTACATCAACCGCAAAGGCTTCCCCTCCATCAACTGTCAGGTCGTGTGTGATGCCCAGGACATTATAATGAATGTGTGTGCTGGCTGCCCTGGAAGGTATCACAACTCCCACATCTGGCATAAGACACAGCTGTACCAGACATTTGCAATTGGGGACATCCCTTACGGCTACCTAGTGGGGGATGCTGGTTACACACTGGAGCCATGGCTGATGACACCCATCAGAAATGCATACATACCCGAACAAGAACTCCACAATGAGGCACACGCACAGACCAAAATCATAATAGAGCATGCACTTGGGATGCTTAAGTCATGATTCCGGTGGCTGGACATATCCGGTGAAGCCTTGCAGTACTCACCAGCTACATATACCCAAATTGTCATCATATGTGCCATGCTACACAATATGATCCTGCGGAAACAGCTGCAGAAGGAACAGCACGGGGCAGGGCCACACAGCCCCCCACTATTGCCAAGGCCTGCACAGGCATAGAGTGACTCAGAGGAAGAACAATCTGAGCCTGCCCCAGTAGGCAGAAGGAGGCATGCCCAATATGCCCAGGCCATGGCAAAGGGGCAACACATAGCACATACACTGACACAGTAGAAACCCAGGGAATGACACCTCTCTCTGACTCACACATACAGTAAAAGGGGACACTACCTGAGCTTAACCATGTATAGGAAGTGTACTATGTGCATCCAAAATAATCAGCCCTCCACCACCATCTTTAATACTGGCACAGCCACAAGGTAAGTCACTCTCCCTATCAACTGCCGAATAGAGTAGTATGTGTTGTTATTTGTATTGATGGTATGGATGCAAGCATGCAAGGGAATCAGGTGGCGGAATGGGATGCCAGCAGATAGTAGACACCTATAGTGGCAGCATGAGATCTGTAACAAATACTGGTGTCACCATAGTAGCCAGTACTAGACAAGGTGACAAAACTCACTGCAGGAAATGTGCTGGACCACATGTGTGTCCAAAGGACACACACATGCCAGTCAGGGAGGCTCACATACCCAACAACAGTCTCTGTCAGCAGGACAGGCATAGACAAACACAAACAAAGGCTGTGGCAAGGCCTCTGATTGATGGCTATGGAGAACACCCCCTCCCAGACCTACACAGACAGACTACAACAGGTCAGGCAGTGGGATGTTAGTTCTAAAGGATAAGAAGTCTGAATCTGAAATGTAGGTCAATCAAACCTAAGACCTGTACTACACTGATATGCCTCTAGTCAGCATGATAGGTCAGAATACAGAATGAAATGGAGTACCTGAAATACCAGTACAGTCATAGCAAATGTGTACAAGTGTCAGGTGTGCCCCTCCTCCAATCCCATGTAGAAAGGTAGTAACAGTCAAGTGTGCCCCTCCCCAATCCTATGTAGAAATGTAGTAACAGTCAGGTGTGACCCCCCCATCCTATGTAGAAATGTAGTAACATGTATGTGTAGATATAACAGTGGAGCACAGATTACCTCAGCTTGCCAAGGTAGCAGGATAGATTGTAGCATGTGTACAATATGTAGTGCTGTGTATGTTAGGTTGGTGTGTGTTGTATATTGTGTGAGAGTGGTCAGTATGTATGCATGTTGAGGTTTGTCCTGGTGGCCATTAGCCAGTACTGCCGATAACAGGGCCAGGTTCTCACAACTGCAGTGCCAAAAGCAATGCATTCCCAGCAAAACACATTCCAGCAATAAGCCTTAGTAAATATTTGGAAGTAATATGTGTCACCATCTGAAAGATGGACATGGCATGAATGTGGGCCCAGGCATACAAGCAGTACACAGGGGGAAGTATCCCAGACAGACAGTGTATAATATGTAACTGTCAAAAGAACACATGCTTGGAATTGTACATACAGGTTAGCAGCACATGATTTGGGCTTGTAGTAGGGAATATCAATGTTGTCTGGCCAAACACTGGCAGACCACAAAGGTCACAGGTATGAAGTATTGAGAAACAGCTGATGTCCCTGCACAAGCCAGCATAAGTGGAATGCCCCATGCATATCTGTGAGTTAGATGCAAGTAGTGTCCATAGCACACATGCACCCAGCTCACCCCACCATCACCCAGACATAACTCTCCGGTCTTATCCCTGTTGTTGGGAATGAGTACAATATGACTCTGACCTCTGTATGGCAATAGCTAAAGAATGCAGCATGCAGAATAGGTGTCCTGTGCAGGTGTAAGCAGCATCCTACCAGCATCCACACCACTGGATCAATAATGACAGAAAGTATTGGCATGAACACCTTGCACACTTACCCTGTAACCCCAGGGGGATATAGTGTATTGCAGTCTGGGACTGTAGGAGTGACAGAATGCAATGGCCTGTTACAGCTGGCCTGCATCACTACCAAATGGCCTACAGTCGTCTGCCAAAGACCTGTGTCTCACCCGTACTACCAATGTATGTTATATCATGGACTCCCAAATAACAACATAACAGTCCACAGAACCCAAATGCAAGGACATGTGGACAAATCCCAGTAAAATGTCCACCATGTCGTACTGCATGAATTGTGGACCAGCACCAAATTACTGCTGGGATGAGGTGATAACTATAGGGAACATATCAGATAATGTTTGCATAATGTTTGGAAGAAGATAGAATAATACAGGGGGCTAGGAGCATGGGCGGCATGGAGTGTGTGAAGTCCAAAACTCAGCCGTGTGCACATACTATCCTTGGCTGTAAACACAAGAATGGGTGGCTACAAACCTGCTCATAAACCTCAATGTGAAGGGGTAATGTCCAGAATTATGACCCCCGCCTCTGGGTAACCTGTGTTAATCTGTACAGCTGTGAGGTATGGCCACAGCAGGATATGACCATACAGTCATGACGATGGATGTACAAGCATGAGATCCTCAGCCACCACGTACCAAGGTTCTGAACCATTTACACAGACCCAGCAGCAAGTGTCTGCAGCTTCCCCTCGAGAATGGCATGATTGTGCAAGAATATGTAGGCTGCTGACCACAATACTGGACACAGCTGTATTCACCCTGTATTCCCCAAGACATCACTGCAAGCAAATATGTATATCTGACAGTACTTCATGACATAAAACATCACAGTGTAAAAGAGTACATATGTCTAAATATCTCTGCTAACACCAAGACCATGTAGCAGAAGTAGTACAGACACAATTACCTACAGTAACCCACTATCCTTTGCCCATTTTGACCCCATATTGTCAACCAATCTACAGATATCCCACAGAAGCAGGTTGCTAGCTGTAGGTGTAGAGCACAAAATCCTGCACTGGAGTACAATCTACCTGGAATGGATTCACACATTCAATACAGAAGGTCATAATGGGCATGCTCCCACACTTAGAGAAATGAAACAACAGTGGACCAGACATATCTGACAGTCGCAGATCTTAGTGCTCACACTCCTGAGTACACACCAGTCATGCTTTGCTCACACATTGGATAGGAATACAGACATATATCCAAGGACAACACACTATAGTAGGCCAAAATTACACATACATAGATGTGTGGAAGAGAGTGACAGACAGTGACAAAGAGCTTTCCATCATGAGGTCTGTCCCACCCAGCACACATGCAACTCGCTAAAACCACATGATATGCAAATGTCAATCACTGTAGACATTTGCCTCTGGTATCCCACAGCACTATAGTGTCTGTGGTGCTTGTGCTAACTGTGTAACATGACTGTACAAGTCAGTAGTCATCTAGCAGTTGTATACACGTACCTGTGGAATATAAACCTGGGTGTGTCTGAGTGTTGTGTCTGCCTCTAGATGAATGGGTTATGGCCCATGCACACACACTGCACTCCCCATTGCCCTACTATGGCAAGCCTGCTGATGTCTTTACCTTGAAATACACCTTTGGGGAAATTGCAGCCCAGTATTCTCTGTGTCACATGCTATAACTGTGTAATACTGTAGTATGATGTACTAGTTAGGTAAGAGTTCTAATCCCAGACATGTCAACTGTGTGTGTGTCTGTGTAGGGATCAATGATTTTTAGGCCATTCACACTCACTACAATTTCAAATGCCCTACTTTGGCAGGACTGCTGATGTCATTCACTTTGAAATACACTTTTGGGGAAGGAATAGCCCAGGACGTTCTGCGTTCCATGATATAACTGTGCTATGTTATGGTGTGATGTACTAGTTAGGTAGGAGCTCTAATCCCAGACATGGCACCTGTGTGTGTGCATTTGTATGTGTAAGGATCAATGCTTTTTAGGCCTTTCACACTCACTACAATTTCAAATGCCCTACTTTGGCAGGGCTGCTGATGTCATTCACTTTGAAATACACCTTTGGGGAAAAAATAGCCCAGTAATCACCGTGGCACGTCCTATAATTGCATAATGTTGTAGTGTGATGTACTAGTTAGATAAGAATTTTATTCCCAGACATGGCAACTGGGAAAATCTGGGTGTGTATGTTTGGTTGTCTATGTGTAGGGATCAATATTTTTTGGCCATTCACAGTCACTACGCACACCTAAAAATGGAGAACATCGATAATTGTGCAGTAACAGAGACTCAGGAAATAGTCGGTGTCCCTGCTGAATGGTTCTCTCACCAAAAAAAGCTCCAAAACAATGAAAATGTTGTAGTGAGATACCAACCACAAAGGAATGCAAATAGGATGTTCTTAATAAATCACTAGTAGCTGGTCAAGAAACTCTGGCAACTCACGAAAAATCCAAAACTTTTATTGAAATACACAGGATGAGCGCTTTCGCGTGGTGCATCCACGCTTCATCAGATAACATTTGAGAAATCAGCTGTTATGTTTATATACATCCGCTAAGCGCGGGAAAGAATTTTTTAATTAATTAGAATAAAACAAATCCTATGCTTTAAAACCTTCATTAGCTATTGCGCTCATTTCACAACGCTCATTACAAATCAAACATAAAAAAGGGGAAGTCATGTCTCTAAAATATATATACAAAGATGTAGAAAATCATATTGTTTTAAAAATAATGTATGTCTGTTTATGGCAGCTGTTATCAAAAGGTAGTGATTATATCTAATAACGCCATTACATAAATCATAGTTCAGAACCATATGCATAATTTATGTAAAAGAAATCTTTTAAAAACAAAACATAATAATTAACCACATAAATGAATTGCAGATGCTCACTATAAGAAAACGCTTCAAAATGACAATATCATAAAAGATGATGTCAGTAAACATTAACTAGTTTTTGGTGAAAGCTATTTTTCAGGGTCGACAACCTTATACAAGAAATTATTTATAAGGCAAAATTTATAATGAGATATATATTTCATAAAATATTATATTATTGCATTAAACCTGAAATACAGGAAAAACAAAACTGGATATGTATATAATTTATAATAGCACTATTTGATATGTTTAAATTAATATATGTATATATACAATAGTGGTGAAAATAAATTTTACATATATATAAATAAATGTGTGCTATGCTACAAGATTATATATAATATATATATAACTTTTATTTCTTGAATAATAATACTGGCTTAATAGATAAGAAATTATTTATTCCTGGTGCTATGTGTGCTCCTAGTCTCAATATCCAATTTAATTCCATAAGTGCCAGGTCATTCTCTGCATCACCGCCTCTGACATTCTGTAATACCACTTGCAAAACTCTAAAACAAAAAGAATGAGTTGGAAATTCCATAATGTGTTTTGCAGTAACAGAGACCTGATCCAAGGCTCCAGAGAGCATCCCTGCAATACCAGGTACAGCTCTCACCACACCTGTTGGCCACCAAAAGAGAACCAAAACAATAAAGATGGAGGAGTGTCCATATTGACCAAGGATATTCACACCACCAGGCTACTTGCCCAACAGAATGTGTCTGAAATACCCCCGGTACAACTAACAGTAGGTTAGACTGCATTTTAAATTGTATAGCTTGATACAGATCCCCCACCATGCCCCATGATTCCCACTACAGCTTTTGAAACATACTGTGAAATATTATGATACAAGCAAACACCCTAATACTGGGTGACTTATACTACCCTGCCATTAACTGGTAAAACTACTTGTGTACCAACACGTGTGCCCAACAGTTCTTGGAAGTCATAATTCCCAATGTCCTGGATCAAATAACCCATAGTCCCACCAAGGGCTCAAATATCCTAGACCTGGTCATTGCCAGCATGGGAAATCAATGCTCCACACCTATGGTCATCCCATCAGTGTTCAGGTCTGCCCATGAGCTAATCATCCTTAACATCAACATCCTTCCCCCACACCCCAGTAAGGAAACCTCCATAACAAACATCTCCAAAGCCAACATCATGCTACACATCAGATGTGACTAACGCCATGACACCCATACAGATAGGAACTGAAAGGACAACTGCCGAATCCTGCATGAAGGCACTGTACGAGCACATCCACTTGTGCATGAAACATGCCATTCAATATAGAACTAAGATGCTCCCCACCAAGAAAAGGAAGCCAATGTGGTGGCCCCTTGCCATAAGGGTCTATATTATATCCTCGCAAGCTTAAAAAAGCGAACGCTGATTGATCAAACTTATTTTCGCGAAACTGCAAGCTTAAAAAAGCGAACGCTGATTGATCGAACTTATTTTTGCGAAACTGCAAAATATCGAAGCAGCAAAAACTCTAATTTTTTCCTAGGGAAAGAATTTGGTTGTCCATTTCTGTTCCTTCGGTATTTTCAGTGTTATGGTGGAAAGTTACCGGTCGGATTCAGGTAAGTGTGCGATTGTGTGGATGTGAGTGTTAGGGTGATTTAGGTGAGTTAGGGTTAGGGCGCGGGTTAGGTGTGTGTGCGATTGAGTGGACATGAGGGTTAGGGCAGATTTAAGTGAATTAGGGTTAGGGAGCGAGTGAGGTGAGTGTGCGATAGTGACGGACCTTAGGGTTAAGGTTTGGGTTAAGGTAAGTGGGTAGTTAGTGGTGTGTGCATAGTTTAGTGTAGAGTTAGGTATCAGATTTTAGGTGCATGTGTGTGGATTTCTGTTTGTTTGGTGTGCTTGTGTTGTGTGTATGTGTTCTGGATCAATGATTTTTTCCCTGGGAAAAAAATCGCTGATCTGACAGTTCGAGATTGTAAGCTTTCACTTATATTAAGTCGATCAATCAGTGTTCGCTTTTTTAAGCGTTCGATGATATAACATACTGTACAACAAAAGGAGGAAACTGTTGCAGAAATGGGGGAATTTCCAGGATGCAAAATACTCCCTTACCAGCCAAAGTAAGAAGCAGAGATCCCTCATAACATCCACCAAAGCTAGTTATGAACATAATATAGCCAGAGATGTCAACAATAACTGCAAACCATTCCATAGCTATGTGAGGAATCTAAATGGCAATGCTCAGATCTGCTCTGAGCTACAACAGGATGGTATTAAATATACTGATCCCAGGGATATTGCCTATATCCTGACAGATTGATTCAGTGCCAACTGCTCCCCCTTCCCACCCCCAAAGGGCCCATCTCAACATGTCAAGATTTCCAGATTCCAGTAATAATGGCCACATAGGTAAAAACTACACTCTCCAGAGCTATGACAACAGCAGCCATGGGAACAGTCAACATCCCAGGCTGTGTACTACATGAACTACAAACTGAACTGGCACCTCATCTACATGCCATATCTAAACTTAGCCACACCTCAGGCTTCGTGCTCACTGTGTGGTGCACAGCTACAGTTATCCCAGTCCACAAGGGGGGATCCACCTTGGATCCCGGGAACTACAGCACCATCAATATGACATGCCTGATCTGGAAGGCCATGGAATGTATTATCATGGAAATTAAAAAAAGACATTGGCAACCTGCAAACACTGGACCCCAACCTGGTTGGGTTTGTGATGGGCCAATCATGTCATCTCAACCTGATTGACAACCGTGAATCCATCTCCAGAGCTGTGGACAAGGGTAAGGTGGATCACACAGCCTATCCGGACCTCACCAAGGCCTTCAACACCATCCCAGAGTCTGGAATCAAAGATAAATGTATCAAGCTGGCCATTAATCCCTATGTCACCCGATGGGCTGCCAACTGCTGTACTGACAGAACCCACACTTTAAAGGTAGGTGGCACTAACCTCAGCCCCAGACAAGTGACAGTTGGCGTACCTTAGGGTTCAGTCCTGGCTCTGCCCTTGTTTGGCATCTACTGCTCTGAAGTACAATCCAACAGTAAAGGACTCTGGTAAACAAAGGTTGCAGATGACTGCACACTGAGAGCCAATACTGAATCCCAACGTGATGTGGATATTCTACAGAAGGGCCTTACAGAAAGACATGCTTGGTGCCTGAGCCATGGCCTCAAGATCAGTGCCAATAAATATATAGTTATCCCCTTTGGGAAGGGACATGTGCCTGTGAAGTACCACATAGGAGGCAGTACACTAAACCCCTAAAGTGTGATAACAGACTTAGGGACACAGGTGGATACTAGTCTCACCTTTGATAACCACATTGCCACAACAGTCAGAAAACCCACCTATGTGTCACACCTTACCACTAAGGGCTTTACATCCAGGAAAAGAAGGCCATTGCCCCACTGTAGTCATCTCTCAGTAGACCCAGTACAGACTACAATGGCCCATTACGTATGTACCTCACAAGACATTTGCAACAACTAGAAAGGCTGCAGACATACCTCACAAAATGAATCACAGGCCTAAACCAGATGCCCTATGCTGACCGTCTGAAAATCATGCAGCTATACTCTTTCACATATTGTGTTCTCAGAGGTGATCTCTGCTTAACATACCATGCCAAGTCAAACCCAAAGCTGTTGGGCATGCTATACTTAAAGAATTCCAAACCCTCACAGCCACATGCTCCAGGGATCCAAATCTTGTCATCACCATGAACAATACATGCTGGAGGAATGTGTTCCTGACTCAGAGACTCCCCAGACTCTGGAATAGACTGTCAATACATGTCAAGCAGAGTGCCTCTTTGACCCTCTTCAAAAGGAACCTGAACGATTTGATGGGCAATAGGAAATTGATCCCGGGGATCATGTCAGCTGCCCTGATAGGCAGAGGTCCAGGGAAGCAAATATTGTGGGAAGACATAGTCAGGTAATTGTCATGTCTAGGCATGTATAGGCCCTAGAGCCGATAGCCTTGTATCAACCTATGAACCTATGAACTACACTTTCCATTGCCCAACCATGACAAGGTTGCTGATGTCATTCACTTTGAAATACCCCTTTGGGGAAGTACAAGCCCAGTAATCTCTGTAGTGCATGCTATAACTGCGTAATGCTGTAGTATGATGTACTAGGGAGGTAGGAGTTTTAATCCCAGACAGGGCAAGTGCAAAGGTTTGTGTGTTTTTTGTTTGTCTGTGTAGGGATCAATGCTTTTGAGGCCATTCACAGTCACTGCAACTTCCATTGCCCCACTTTGGCAGGTGTGCTGATGTCATTCACTTTGAAATACACCTTTGCAGAAAGAATAGCCCAGTAATCTCCATGGCATGTCCTATAACTGCATAATGCTGTAGTGTGATGTATTAGTTAGGTAGGAGTTCTATTCCCATGCATGGCAAGTGTAAAGGTGTGTGTGTTTGTTTGTCTGTGTAAGGATAAATGCTTTTGAGGCCATTCACAGTCACTACAATGTCCATTGCCCTACTTTAGCAAGTCTGCTGATGTCATTCACTTTGAAATACACCTTTGGGGAAGGATCAGCCCAGTAGTCTTTGTGGCGTGCGCTATACCTGCGTAATGCTGTAGTGTGATGTACTAGTTAGGTAGGAGTTCTAATCCCAGACATGACAACTGTGAAGCTTCAGGTGTGTGTGTTTGTCATTCGTATCTTGTGTGGAGGTAGCTGTGAGTGTGTAACAACTGGACTCATTGTGAAGTGGGTTTTGCAAATGTCTTATATGGTGGGCCTATTATGTCACATGTCCACCTTACAAGGATAACAGATGTCAAACAGCAGAGAGGCTGGGGTAGACAATCCATACTCCTACATGTGACATCATGGCTTGGTGAACAATATAGGCAACTCTTGTACTAACCAGAGAACACTCTTCACCCATGTCTCATACACAAACACACTCGGCTAGGCAACAACCACTATGTTAGTAATTCCCTGCATATTGCCCACATATAGTAACCATGGTGTGACTGCAGTGGACTACAGGGGGCATGACATCCTGTCCCATCTCTACAATAGGCAAATCATTGCATACAGTGCTCCTTCACTATGTTCCCCACTGGATTCCTGCAACAACTGTAGAGCCAGCAAATGTAACCACAAAGGACATACCATGCCTTATACACATGCCCTTTATGGACAGATGCCACTGACACTAGGGAATACCTGTATAATGTTGTCAATGTAGGTGCAGAGTTAACCTGGTGTCCATTGCCAGTTCTCACCACATGAGGCCAGGAATGGCACATCTGATGATAACAATCTGTCTACAAAACATGCCCCAGACACCCCAGGTACACTTTCACATGTCACAGAACATGCATGTGGGACATGTGCACATCCCAGACCCCATCCATGTCATGGACTATAGAACACATATATGGCAAGCATTGCACAGCACTGGCCACCCACAATAGTAACCCAGATGATTGGATGGTGAATACAATACCCACCAGTGTGAGCCAATCCAGACACTACACCCGAGCCACACTGCAGAACATTGTCATGTGGGCTGATGCCAAGGTATACCCTTTACCTAGCTTTGTACAGCCTTCTGGCACAGTCAACCTGTACACACCTGTGAAGCAATCCACCCATGCATGTCAGTACTGGCAATGTGTGTGTGTGTGTGCGTGTGTGTGTGTGTGTGTGTGTGTGTGTGTGTGTGTGCGTGTGTGTGTATGTGTGTGTGTGGAGTATAATGATTTGGACACCATTCACACTCACTACACCTCCCATTGGCTTACTGAAGCATGCCTTCTGATGTCAGACACCTTGACATACCCTTTGCCCATATATCATCCTCATAACCCCTGTGGTGCATGTGATACCTGCGTATTACTGTATTGTGTATTGGAAGTCTAATCCTGACCCTGCCAACTGTGGTAATGTGTGTGAATCCCTGAGAGAGTGTGGCTGTGTTGACCTTGACACCTGTTCATGTGGGCAGGCATGTGTACTACACCTGCCTTATCCCTCCTTTAGCACTGTTGCAGATGTCATTCACCATCAGATATACCTTTGGACAGCTCTCCAACATTTAAGCTCTGTGGTGCATGCAAAAACTGCAGAGACATATGATAGCAATACATAGGCAGGGGGTTTGAAACCCTGTACTGGTAAATGTGTGACACAAACATACTTAGGTTTTACTCTCCCACCCCTTCCTTGTCTTACTTTGTCTCTGTCTGTCTCTTTCATTCCCTTTCTGGTGGATGTGGAGAAGTACATCTGCTTTGCTTAGGCAGCAGCTTGTGTTTTGTAAGTGATGCTCATGATCAGCCGGTGGCCTCTGCATGAATTGCAATCCCCCACTAGCTGATTGCATGTGGAACTGCTGTGGTAACATTCCCATAGCCAACCTCATAGAAACACACTCCTATAACTAGGAACATCATGTGGGTGTTGGCACTTTTCATTCACTGTGAGCAGGACTTCATGTCGGTGTTTGGCAAACAGCATCACAGATGGTAGTAGGATATACCTCTAATAACATACACTGTGGAGACAGGCCAACAAGCAGGAGGGGGATGTTCCAGACATGACTACAGAATGTAAGTGTTGCTGTTCTGCATTTGGAGTAATGTTGGTTTATCAGAGTTTCTGTGAGTATGGCTGGTCTACATGATTTAATACCTGTCATGACAGAGTTATGTGTTTGAGGAAATTCCCACATGTAGGGTTATCTGCAGAATGGCCAGTGTTTGGAGTCTTATGTTTCTTGTGTTACTCACAAATCACCTATCTTAGAACTGCAGAAGCATAGTCTGAGGATTGCAGTCAGTACATGGTGATAGCCATGAGAGCTACTGACTTCATATCCCTCATAGGACATATGTCACAACAAACCCTGTTGCAACA